>NC_048231.1:55451281-55574288 GCF_002007445.2 Ailuropoda melanoleuca
TTGCCGCGGTCACGTAGACGCGGCCCCTACCCGTGCCGCGGCAGGACGGCCTGGCGGGGTGGGGGGCTCGCTGGGGCTGGCGGCTGCGGAGTCAACGTGAGGAGGGGGACGTGAAGACGGAAACATTCGGATGCCCCCGCCGCAGCCCGAGGTGATAGTCACTTCACAGCCCCCAGCTCACGGGTTTCTGGCGCCGAGGCTGGAACGGAAGCCGAAGTGACGCTTGGCCAAGCGGCGCCCGGCGAGGAAAGCGCGGTTGGAGGCCGCGTCTCCATCCCGCCCCCGGCCCTGGGGGAGGGGGCGCCCGAGGCACGTGATCCGCATTGAAGCCAGGGCTGGGAAGTTGCTGTTATTTCTCCCTGGCGTATCGTTTGCCCCTGTCTCCGCCTCCAGGTTGTAGACTCGGTCCTAAGTGTGAGCAGTTTTTCCCTTCTCGAACCCCCCATCCCTCGGCGAATCTCAATTTGTATCGAACGTGTGAAGGTAACAGTTTTATAGCAAGGGCTTCTCTCTCTCAACTTTAAACCCGGAGGATCACCATGTCCTCCACTCGCCTGAACACGTTGAGACTATTCTCATTGAGAATTTGGGATGACATTTTGAAGTCATACTCAGGAAAAACAGAACCAGAAAGATAGCTCTCCTTTCAGAAAATGCTGGAAGTCTGAATATTTGAAAATGCTCTGAAGGATTAGTTGAGCCGTTGTGCTAATTTTAAATGTACACTTCGGGATGATTTTTCTAAACCTGTTTATTTTAAACTGAGAAAGAGTCTCTTGTCTTGGTGTCAGGCCAGGCTCTGTTGAAGCTATTTGCCCAGTAGAGATGCTTCGTGTTACTGTTTATTAAAACCTGGCTTGGCTGGTTCATAATGCTTTGATTGTACAAAGTCAGTTTCGAAATTTGAAACATTTACAAATTATTTAGTGGCCCATACGGTTTATATGTTAATGGTCTTATATTGATCTTAGTGGCTTAAGAATGAAAAGTGTGGCAGGCGATGCAGAGGGTGGGAAGAGTTAGAGCTCACAAGTTGCGGGGGAAGGATTCTGGTGGTCCCCTGGTGCAGCATCCTCACTTTGTCAGAAGGACAGTCAGCCTCGGGGCCATACCCATCCAGAGTGTAAAAAGCGGGCCTAAGGCCACCTATGAAAGAGCTCTGGCCAGTGTAGATGGCTTCTTCATTCCAATTACATGTACAGTTAATTGTGATCTGTCAGACTGAAGAGTAAGTAAATGTTGATAGAGATTGCCGTAGAATGCTAGAAATGAAATGATAGGTTCTGTTTTAATACGTGATGGCACAGTTGAAGCTCTACCTTTAAGAGGAACTGGAAATGGGAGCATTTGAAAACCATTCAACACTATAGTAAAGCCACTGTTAAACAATTAATACAGTCGGCTGGGCATTCTGTCTTTCATTACTCCAAGAATGTAGCAGTGAAGATACTCATCGCCCTGTATTGTAATTTTTGGTTTATTGGGTGGACTCTCGCCTGATCTAGACTGAAGGTCCTCGAAGACCAGACTTTGATAGCTGCCTGGTACCAAATGCAGAACCAGCTTTTAGAAAAACCTCCATGGAGGTCTGTTGAATAAAGGTAGGAAGCAGTAGTCAGCGTGTGTCCTTACCAGTGACCTGAGAGCTGGTGGCACTTCCTGAATGAGTTCACTCAGCTTTCCTGAATTGGTGAGCTTTGGTTGAATAATCCTGATGGTGCCATGCATTAGAGGTGGTAAAAGGTTAAATTAAGCTCATGAGTATTACAGGGAACATTTTGCAATGTTTAGTTAATATATTAATATTTAGTTTAAATATAGCTTGGTTCTCTGTGTCAACAGCTATTTCCTCCGTGTATGCTTTTTTTTTTTTTAAAGATTTTATTTATTTATTTGACAGAGATAGAGACAGCCAGCGAGAGAGGGAACACAAGCAGGGGGAGTGGGAGAGGAAGAAGCAGGCTCATAGCGGAGGAGCCTGATGTGGGGCTCAATCCCATAACGCCGGAATCACGCCCTGAGCCGAAGGCAGACCACCCAGGTGCCCCCGGGTATGCTTTTTTTTGTATACATTATTTCCTCATACAAAGCAGCAAGGCAACGCTTAGCTGGAAGCTTTGTCTTGTTGGGAGATAGATTCAGCTGCCTCCCTTAGATGCTTAGTAGTGTAAGTCAGGAGGTTTTTCTTTAAGTCTGACTTAAGTCCACCTGCCTTTAATTTAAATCCTTTCTTTTTGCTCTGACCCTAATAGCTGTCACTGTGTGTGTGTGTGCGCGCGCGCGCGCTGGTCAATGGCTAGACAGTGGTTTGGGATATTTCTTTTGCAAGCCCATTTTTACCTGTTTTATTCCCATCGTCTGTAAGACGTTATACTTCTGGTTGAGCCCCAGAATCTTGTGAACTGTCATTTGCCTTCATGATGAAATAACTCACAAGTTAGTAAGGAGAGCTTCCAGTTGGCAGAGTCCTATATAAATTGTTTTATTAAAACTTTGAAGATAATTATTATAGGCTGGAGTGAGTAGTAAGCATTATGGCTATATCAGAAGACTTTCATTTAAGATTTCTTGGTGGCTTTGCTAGCAGTTAACTGCACTTTTTGGAATCCGCCTCCCTTGCTGTCAGTTTTATTCTTTTTAGTAACACGGTATTACTGACACTAAACACTTTACATGTGTACCCTCCTTTACTCTTGAAAACAAATGTGTGGGGCGCCTGGGTGGCTCCGTTGGTTAAGCGTCTGCTTTCAGCTCAGGTCATGATCTCAGGGTCCTGGGACCCTGGGTCCGACAAGGGGGCTCCCTGCTCAGAGGCGAGTCTGGTTCTCCCTCTGCCCCTCCCCCTGCTCAAACGAGCTCACACTTTCTCTCGCGAGCATGCATGCAAGACTCCTCTCTCTCTCTCAAATAAAAAGAATATTTTTAAAAAAAAGTGTGATAAAGTTTCACCCCTGAGGACCAGGTGAAACAGCTAGCTGTCTCTTGAGAGTCCGTGGCAACCTGAGTGTGGTGGGGCCATTCCAGCTCTGTGCTCCTCACCTGTGGCCACCTTACTCCGACTGACCACTAGAAGCTTGGCCCAGATGGTCTGCCTCCGTTTTGATATTCTGTGACTGGGTGATTCTGCTCTTCCTGTCAAGGAGGAAGGAGAAGAAAAAAAAGAATCTGTTAGGAGATAAGCTGTGTGGCAATGCAAGATAAAGCCCTGAATGTGACTTTGAGGATTAGAATGATGATAAGATACAGTTTTTTAATTAGATTCACTGACTACAATTTAGATTCTTTTTCCTCTAAAGCCCCTGAATACTAAATTTCTGTCATCCTATTTTTGTCAGTTTAGATTGGTGTTGAAATTATTACTAAGAAAATGAGGAAGAAAGGAACCAGAATCATTGAACTTGCACAGCGTAACAGAACGGTTACAGCATCAGCTCCTTTTGCTACCCTCACTTCTGTACGAAGAGCGTATAGCTGAAAGTCAAGGTGGTTTATGTGTTAGAAGAAGTGTCTTTTAAAATTATTTTTATTTAGGTCAAATATATAAGTTGAGAGACTACATGTGTTAGAAAAATGGATGATTCATAGAAATCTTCTACAAATCCACTTAGAATCTATGTAGCAATTTTTGTCATCTTTGAATTTAGAACTTTATTATGTGGTGTTTATATTTATCTGTAGTGTCCTATATTTTCAACATGAACCATCCAAATTAGGGTCTTCTGCTTCTTTGGAGGAGAAACATTGGCTCATAGAAAAGCCCACCTTGTGATTGCCTTTATCTGACTTGTCATGTTTGAACAGTTTAGAAAGTCTTTACTTCTGTGGTTACTGTAGGTAATTTTATGAATAGTAGCTTAGTTTCTTGCCTTTATTTCATTGCATATTCTTTTTTACTTTTTGTGCCAGTTCTCTTTAGTTTTATTGTTTAGTAATATGTGTATTTGTCTGAACTGCCTCAGATTAGTTTTTCAACTGGGCAAAGTATAAATAAAATTTAAAGTGATTTATAAATTCTAAGTTGTTTTCACCTCCTGGCATCTTTATCTTTCCTGTTCAAGAATCTCCAGTGATCCATTCTCACCTACTTTAGCAAATATGTTTTTCCATTTCAGTTCTTTCATTTCAGTTTTCTCCCTACCTGCCCCCAAATGTTTTTTCCTTTTCTTCAATACCACTTTCCTTGATGAATTTCAGCTGTAGGAGGAGTTGATCTCGTGTTACTCTGCATTTGCTCTTAAATCATCTCTGGCTTTCCTCTAGCTGGTAATCTGCATTAGAGTAAATAACTATTGTCTCAGTGTTCAGACACTCCATGTGGCCTGCAGGCAGTGCTAGTTTACCTCCTTGCTGTAAACGTGGAACTAAAGGGAGGAGTAGGGGAGAGATGGATTGTTGAATGGAAGTGGTAAGAAGCTAGCCTGAAAGATTTGTCAGGCTCTAGTAGAGTAGGATTTGAGGAGAGGAGGAAAGAACGTTTAAACATCAACACCTGAAGATAGGATCTGTTGATTTTAAAAGGGGCAGACCTTCATAGGTTCATGTGCAGAAAGCTCAAATACAGTGAGCTGGGGCAGCTGTACAAATTGTTTATTCAAAATGTAGTGGGAATTTTTTGAAGGTCTGGTGTGCTATCTCCCATTATTTTGATTTTTAACTTTTGGGGTCACTCATGAATTTAGTTGAAATTTTAAGTAACAGGTATAAAGGGATGTGGATTTGAAAAGTTTAAGAAACATGATTAAAGACGTATTTCAGAGAGAAAGGGGTACCAGTATCTAGGTTTAAAAGTTATTTGGTTTTGATGGTCATAACTAAGTAATTATTAGATGAAGAGGAGGAGCTAAGCATGGGGAAAGCATCCTTCAGTGATTTTACTCGGAGAAAAAAGATAGGAATATGGTACCAAGTAACTTTAGTGACTGAATTTCTGCTTTTACCTATTTCTGAAATACAGTGGAAGGGTTAATAGATTTAAATATCCTTTTTTTTTTTTAAAGATTTTATTTATATATTTGACATAGAGACAGCCAGCGAGAGAGGGAACACAAGCAGGGAGAGTGGGAGAGGAAGAAGCAGGCTCCCAGTGGAGCAGGGAGCCGGATGTAGGGCTGGATCCCAGATGCCAGGACCCTGGGATCCGGCCCTGGGCCGATGGCAGACGCTTAACGACTGAGCCACCCAGGCGCCCCTAAACATCTTTTTTTTTTTTTTTTTAAACATCTGCTTTTTAGATCTATAGTAAGATGTTTTCTCTTTTATAGAATCATAAACAAAAAATTCGTTGATTAATCTGGAATTGAAATCTACCTAAAAGCCTTTTTTATGCTTCAGAATAAACAGTGGAATTGTACAGTTCCATGATGGTTCTGATCTATTCATTGCATTATGATGTGACCTGTATTGCTCCTGGCAAGATAGATGTGTCCAGCTGTACTAGAGAATTGGTGTTTACTGATTCTAAAAGAGAGGTGTCCAGAATGTGAATAGGTTTTATCAGGTATTTGGGCATAATCTATTAAATTTAGCCTTTGGGGGCACTTGGGTGTCTTAGTCGGTTGATTTCAGCACAGGTCTGGATTTTAGGCTTGTGAGTTCAAGCCCCACGTTGGGCTTCACGGTGGGCATGGAGCCTACTTAAAAAACATAAAAGATAAATATAAAGGAATCTCAGACAGCAAAACCATCAGATAGTTGATGTGAATTATGAACTCTGAATCGGAGCTCTTTGAATTGTGCTATGATATTTTCCCCAACAGTTATCTGTAAGTTTATGATCTTTGTAAAGTGATGTGCCTTTTTTCTGGACCCACCGAAGACAAACAATATTTGGGTTTACTGAAGAACCATAGGGAATATACTTTTTGTTTCCTTCAGGATGTTGTAATTATTTTTTCTTTGTAAAATATTGCAAAGTGCCCACATTTTGTATCTTTTTAAATTACTTTAATCTCAACATTTTTTGGATGAGTAATACTTAGCTATAATTATAATGTCAAATAGATATAACATCTCTTTACATACGACCTATACAGGAACAGGACTTATTTAGAGAAGTATCTAAATACTTTCTAAATAGAAAGCTCTCTATTTTATTTTCTTTTTAAAGGTTTTATTTATTTATTTAGAATGAGCAGGGTGGAGGGAGAGGAGGAGGAAGAGAGAGAGGGAGAGAGAATCCCTTAAGGGTACTGCATGCTGAGCTCAAAGCCTCGACTCTTGATGGATCTCATGACCCTTGAGACTGTGACATGAGCCAAAACCAACAGTTGGATGCTTGACTGGCTGTGCCACAAAGGCGCCCTGAAAGCTATTTTATAATTTAAAATGTATTAAACAGATGCTTCATAAGAAAGGTGTGATCTTTTGTTGTAGGGTTTTCTCACTGGTTCAACGAATTTAAAATACCCTGCCAAAGTAGCAGGATTTGAAAAGTAAACATTTGGAATTTTGGTGTCTTTAATATATACTGTCCCCTGAGACTCAGTCTGCAAAAGGGTGCTGATGCCTTTTTTTTTAGGAACACTGTTTCTAGGAGGTGCTTAATGTTTGTAGAAGATTATGGTTATTATTACCATTATTATTATTATGATTGAACACCTTTGGGTGAGGCATTATGCTTTACATAAATTATCTAAGAGGCACAACAACCCTGCATGGTAGAGATAGCTGCATTTTTTAGGTGAGGACAGTGAAGCTGAAAGCGATTTGCCAGATGCATGCAACTGTGTTACACATTGACCTCATTCCATTGCCCCTGCTCCCATGCCACCACACTCCCCAAGGACTGTAAGAATTCTCATGATTGATGTGCCTAAACCAATTTGGGGGTTTTGTTTTTACTTCATTAACAGGAACTGGAGAACTTATTCTTAACGTCAGCATCTATAAACTGCTAATAGAAGGATAGCACCTGCTGTGTAGGATCCTTGGGTTTCTTTAAATCATGTATGTATGCGAAACCAACCATGTTAAGAAGAGAAAGACCAGCCAAGAAAACAGTGGAAGCGACCTGGTTCCACCACACCTACTTGGTGTCTGCTCTGGAATCAGTTGTCCCATGTGAAGCTGATGCTGTTCTGCCTGCCTTCTGTAATACGAGCATGTCCCTGGGCTGACTTTGGATCCAGTGTTTGAAACATGGCCCCTAAACTCTAGCAAAATTTTGGTCTTGGACTCAGCTTGAGAGGAAGGCAGTTCTTTTTATTGTTGGGAGGAAGAAATGGGCTCAGTTGGACTTTTTGAGACATGGTATGTCAGTATCCAACATGATGTCTTCTTGAAGGATTTTCACTGGTAATTTTGATTATTCCTTATATGAGAAGTATACTCCATAACCCCTGGGTTATGTGGGACTGGATTGTGTGTGGGAGCCCTGAGTTACAACATTTCAGAGTAGGACAGAACTTCCAGCCTCTTAACCCCATGCAGGAACCCTTGTCCCATCACATTGTGAGAAGCCTGCTGAAACCTCTAATATTGTTGAGTATCTGCATTTGTGTTTTTGGACAGATTTGTTTTTTATGAATTGGCACTTACTTCACCATATCATTTGACTCACTTGGTAACTACCTATGCAGATAGGATTCTCTCTGATGGAATTTTAATGGTATTTTACTTACTGTAATTGAATAAATAAGTGATTCGGTATTTATGAACTCTTCAATACAGAGTAACTTCTCATTAAACAGAAATACATTCATAGATCTTTAGGAATTCCCAAATCATGATAACATGTTTGGCATATAGTTAGTTGTCTCCTCTGTAATATGGAGATAACAGTACCTACTGATAGCCTGATTCTGAGGATTAGATGAGATTGTGTATTAAACCAGAGCTACAGGCCACGTAGAAGTCCAGAGGCAGGGTGGCAGGCTAGGATTTCTAACCAGACAAGATGCACCACTGTTGAGAGGCACAGGGGCAAAAAGAAAAAAGGTGAATAGCACATATCTTTTTTATTATTATTATTATTATTATTATTATTATTATGTAATGTTAGTCACCGTACAGTACATCATTAGTTTTTGATGTAGCGTTCCAGCACATCTCTCTTGCCTTGAAGTACCTTATAGTCTCATAGGAGAATTAAGTAAGTCTACTTCTGTATCAAGCAAACTTTTATAAAATCATGTAGGGAGGGATTGAGAAGGGAGTAGTGCATGAGTGATTGAAAGTGAGTCAAAGGAAGTATCTTGGAGTGCGCTTCTGTGCTTATGTTTTTAGCATGAGAATATGGTGTTCAGTTGAAAGATGTTTGTGCTTGCTTGAAACTTCCTTGACCCAGAACTTTTATCTCTATAGTGTCAAAATAGAAAATTTATTTTTGTTAGTAATTTTGTATATAAGCTTTATGTACTACATATCTTTGTAAATTTAAGCCTTGTGATTTTTGCCATCATTTCATCTCTTGCTCTCTGAATTTTGTTCTCTAGGCCTATAAGTGAAGCCTTTTCTTTGTATCTAGAAAGCAGAGCTGTCCTTTATAACTACTATATACAGTGCAGGTGAATGCATGATTAAAAAAAGCTGTAGCTGACTAATTCATAAAGTCTCTAACATTTTTCTATAAATTTTAATAACTGATAACTATCATTAAAATTTCCTTAGGTTACAAAACTACAGGAAATTTTATTTTCTACTATTTGAAAAATACTAATAAACCTGTATGGTTAGTGGTGGATAATTTTTTTTTTTTTTTTTTTTTTTGAGTGTCATCCTTTTCAGTGGTGGCTAGGTCTTTTGCTAGTATCTTTGACGTAGAAAGAAAAGGGCTTTTGTGTTAGGACATTTCCCTTTTCCAAGTGAATGAAATAGATGACTTAATAAGAATTTTATATATTTAAATTTTCTGGTTCATTTGTTTTAATGAGACATAAAGCTCAGTGCTCATGCTGAGAACTGGAAAAGAGCTTTTCCTAATTAAAAGCAAAACAAAACAAAAACCCACAGTGCTCATATTTGCTTGGTGTTTGTTTTTTCTTTATTAGTTTTTATTCCTTGTAGGTATGATTCTTTATCATAAGGCTGCATCACATGATGTCCCATTCATCTTCTAATTTTTTTCATTTTTTACGTTTTTAAGTATATTTTATGTCTAAAAATTCAGATTAATTCAGATAGTTCTTTGAGATATATAGTGAAGAATACCAGTCTCTTTCTCACTGCTGATCCTGCTTCCTAAAAACAGCTTCTTTCAACTCTTTTTTACCTACTTCTCGTGAGCTTAACTCTGTGTGCATGCGTAAACTACTGTAGCTTGGTTTTTTGGTGTTAGACATTCTCTGGATTTCCTACTATGCTAGATGAGGACTCATCTCTTACATAACCCTCACACTCTTCCTCTGTCCTTCGCGTGTAATGGCATCATAATTTTAAAATTTCTCAGTGTTCAGTATTTGTTTTCATGGCCAAGTAGTGTTTAAAACTAAGCCTATGCAATGAGTTTATTTCTTCACCAGTTCAGATTTTTTTCACCGGAGTTAATTGTTCTGTTGGGATTAATTACAAATTCAGGCCCCCAATTTTTTACAGAATTACAGGACTCTGAGCAGTGAACCCCTCACATGCATCCCATTAATTTCTCACCTCTGTTGGGCCTTCTTTCCTAGATAGTCCTCTGTCAGCCTTCCTCATTTTGGTGGGCACATCGCCCTGTAGCTTTTTGAGAAAGGGTTCACAGGAGGTCAGTTCTGAGACCTTACCTGTCTGGAAATTTATTCTAGCCTCATACTTAATTGGTAGGCTAGCTATGGAATGCTAGAATGGAAATGGTTTTCCTTTAGGATTTTGATTTGTGTACTGTTGAGAAATACCAAGATTTTTAATTTGTTTCTCTCTCCTTCCCACTCTTTCTATCCTTTCCCTTTCAGTTTTGTTTTTAGCAATTTTCTCTTCTTTTTAAAGTCTCTCTTCTTTCTCATATTTTGATGCCTACATTTGTGATTTGCAGCCTTGGTGCCTGTAGCATTTACTGTTAAGGGAGTGACTGGAACACCTGGGAAGTGCCCTCTTCAGGCTTCACGGTGGACCCGCAGTCCTGGCCTTGCTTTGTACATATGCTTGGCTAGTGGGCAGCTATGTTATCAGTCTCTGTAGGTCAGAGGGCATAAAAACACTCAATATATGGGTGCTTCTCAGATCTGGTGAGGCTTCATCCCCGCAAGGAGAGTCATCTGCAGCCATGTGTCTCCATGAAAAGTTTGGGAGGTAGCTGGCATTGGGTGCTGTACCTCTGATTGAGAGTATGATGTACATCCTGCTTTGTATGGCCACGCCCACATGGTGATTTCTGAACCCTTTGCCTGTAAAGAAACAGCAGAGCCTTTAACATTGTCTATTGGCATCTTTCTGTTGTGACTGCCTTAGGTGCAGCCCGCTGTAGTGCAGATACCGTGCCACCTTGGTGCTAGGTAGTTGGTAGGAGTTTTCAATTTGGAAAATCATGTTTTTGAGTCTGGGAGGTTGTCTTGTAGTTGTAGTTTGTTGTTTTTTTTTTGTTTTTTTTTTGACATACCTCCACCACTGTGGGCTCTCGTTTTGAGTACTTCTTGCTTTCTGATCCTCCATTTTTTTTCTCCGTCCATTTTTTGTCTTTTAAAAGTTTGACAACCTCTTTCATTTCCTGTCATTTCCTCCAAACATTCTCTTTGTACTTGTGAGTTACCCCTTTTATATTTCTTTACTATTATGTTAGCGAGTATATAACAAGTGCCACACACTGGATGGTTTAAACAACAGAAAAATTTATTGTCTCACAGTTCTGGAGGCTGGAAGTCTGAAATCAGGGTGTCAGCAGGGTTAGTTCCTTCTGAGGCCTATAGGGAGAATCTGTTCATGCCTCTCTCCTAACTTGTGGTGGTTAGCTGGTAATTTTTGGCATTTCTTGGCTTGTAGGTACAGAACCCTGATTTCTACCTCCATGGTCACATGGCATTGTGTGTGTGTGTGTGTGTGTGTCTGTGTGTGTTTATGTATCTTGGTCCAAGTTTCCCCTTTTTCTAAGGAAGCCAGTCATATTGGTTTAGGGTCCACCCTGATGACCTCATTTTAACCTGATTACCTGTAAAGATCCTATTCCAAATAAGGTCACATTCTGAGATATTGAGAGTTGAAACTTCAGCTTAGCAGTTTTGGTGACACAGTTCAGCTCTGAATGGTGGGTTTTAAGAGGGAATGAAGATCAAGTATATGACATCCTTTGTGTTTAACAGAGTGTCTAGTTATTGTAATATTTTTAAAGACTCTTAATCACATCTGTCTTCACTGAAGATCAGAAAGCAACTCTCAGGAAGTAATTTTTAGATTACAGTTGGCGATTTTTGTTCAAACACATGTGACTTAAATTTCTGCTCGTTTCCTGAATGTTTAATAACTTAGTATCTGAGTCACTTCATTTGCTACCCTTGCTTTGTTTCTAAAGTAATTTGAAGGTTGACAACATGATTACAGCAGTGTCTTGTGAGAAAGTAAATCCTAAGTATATTATAACATGGTTATGTGAACATGATCAACCAGGTTCTGATGCTCTGTCTTCTGTGTTAATTGCACTCTTTCTTTTTCATACGTGAGCCTTCCTGGATTGAGTTTGTTTGATTTTAAAAGTTCTGTCATAGGTTTTTTTTGGTTCTGGCTCCTCAATTCCTTTACCTGAAGTACTCCTTCCTGCCCTTCCTGCCCTTCCTCCCTTACTTTCTGGCAGCATCACTCTCTTTAATTTCCTTTATGATAGTTATCCCAGTCTGGAATTTTTTATTTATTTATTTTTTAAAAAAGATTTTATTTACTTGTCAGAGGGGGGGCAACAGCAGGCAGAGGGAGAAACAGTCTCCCTGCTGAGCAAGGAGCCCCATGTGGGACTTGATCCCAGGACCCCGGGACTTGAGCTGAAGGCAGATGCCCAACTGACTGAGCCACCCAGGCGTCCCTGTTTTTTATTTCTTGTCTCTTTTTCTCCATTAGAAAGAATGACTTTAAGTGCTGTGAGAGCGGGCACCGGGCACCTTACCAAGTCCACTGCTTGATCTCAGTTCAGAATAGAATAGTGCCTAACACATTAAAGTAGACACTGCTTTTAAACAGGTCAGTGAGTTGAAATAAGCTTTATTTTCCAGCATTCCAAATGTTGCTTCACTGAGATGCTCTTGGAAGTCTTTCTCTCTTGTCGCAGTAGCTCAGTGTACACAGTCAGCTTGTGATAACACAGCAGTACAGCCTTACCTGGCGTTTGTTCTGTAAAGCTACATAGAACTAGGCCACAGCTCGAACTGGAGTGTTGGGTGGCTCTCACAGTAGCGGTGCAGTTGGTGATGGCTGCTGTCTCCACAGCTTCTCCCTGTATCCACCCAGATGTCCTCCCAGGCTGTGAGATGGAGGTCCCCCTTCTACCATTTCTGAAAATTCTACTAGGGTTCCAGTAGTAGTTGTGCACAATAAAGTAGGGGCTGAAATTTGAAAGCTGTGTTTTAATTGGCTTCTGGTGGAAGACTCTCATCCATCTTCACAGCCTTTCCCAGTTTCCCCAGGAGCTTCTGCAGACACCAGTATGGGATGCCTGGAATCGGGAGCGGGATCTCTGCATGGCTGCACAGGAGTTCACATCCCTGCTTCTTGGCCTCATTGTCGCCATGTTCTGTTTGATTGAGACAGACCCAGGCAGTTCCAAAGACAAGAGTGGAAAACTGGTGAATTTGTTCTTCTTGATCTAAAACATATTCCTCTGGGAAACAGGGAGGGGGTGCTGCATTCCTGAGAGTTAAATGCAAGAGAGATTGCAGGTGTTAAAAACTGAGTATGTGTTAACTGGAGCTGAGGAATTCCCCTGGTCACTCACATGACATCAGTTAAATAAGCAGATGGATTGGCACTCCACCCCCCCCACCCCCTTTTCTTTTTTATTACTATGCTACCAGTAATCAGGGAAGATTTTTCTCTTCACCTACAGGAGTCACTGAAGAATGGTTGATGTAACGTGTGAGATTGGTCAAACTGTTTATGCAACAGAAGTAACTTTTAACTAGAATTGTGGCATTGTCTTGATTTCATCATGGTACCCTGAAGGGTTACAGGGAAATGGCTTGGCATTCTGATGGTGTCCCATAGGTGATTGCTATAGCTTTGACCTCACTATATCCCTTTGAATTTCAGTTAGGTCTAGAAAAAAATAAGCTCCAGAAATGAAGTGTACATATTCATGAAATGTCGAATCTGGTATTTCTCATGCAAAAGTTAACATTCCGCTTTGAAATTCTTAGGCAGTTTAGAGAACCTGGTGCCTCTGGCAAGGTCTCTGTAAAAACAAATGATGCTTTCTGTGTGTGCTGGGAGAAATGGTTGTGGTTCTCTTGTTCTGGGATATATGTATGATATCTGATATATACATACTTGCAGACTGTCCTGAGATGTGAGCAAATAGCCATTTCTTTCCTGCACCCTCACAGTGCCTATTAAGATGGGGGTGATAGATGATGACAACTGATGGACATTATTCACTATGAAAATTACTGTTTAAATAAGAGATTCAACATATTATGAAGTTTAAAGTTCACCCATAAGATCTAATACAAGTTCTTCAGTTTTGTACCTCATTACAAATGAATAATAAACTGTTGATACTTGTATAAAAAATATAACTGTGGAGGAATATGACTAAAAATTTATGCAGTTGAATAAATGTACATTGCCCACTTTAGTGCAATATATGGGTTTCAACGATGCTGTCGTTCTTAAAACATTTTGGAGCACCTTTTCTTAAGTTGCTTTCAGTCTTGAAATATATCATTTTATGGTCAGTAGGGGAAGGTCTTTACCCCTCAAGGTAGGTTAGGTTTTGCAGAATTGCCAGAAGTCATTTAGAGCAGCATCTGGTGGATCATGGATGTCAGAGAGATGTCTTTGCTGTGTAAGAGTTGCGACCATATAGTAACGATGCTGATCTTTATCCTGTGTAGCACCTAAATTTAATTTAAAGATCTTTCAGAAAAAAAGGAGAGTACTAATAACATGTTGGGCAGTAGCATTTCAATGGCATCAATTTATTATAGACTTCAGAAGTATTTAATTTAAGAGACAGGCTTCATGTTAAATAGAGTGTTAATGTGACTGAACAGTTTTACACCAGAACTTGGAAAAGGAAATACACTGAGGAAGATGTCTTAGGGAGACTGGTCTGGTTTGGACCCAGTGTAGAGTGGAGGTCTGGGAGTAGCTGGATCTAATAGTTTTTATCTTAAGACCATTCCCTATACCCTTAGGATTCTTCTGACCCATGTTAATCTTATTTTGGCTATTTGGGGATGGAATGTCAATTATACTATTTGAACGAATATGCTGAAGGGTATGGGCCTCTTTTGGATGGGTCTTTGGGAATGAAAAGAAGGTGTGGAAAGCTAAAACAAAGAGATAAAAGTGAGCTCTTAATTGAAATGGGAATTAGATCAGAAGTCATTTGTTTACTTTCCTGTGTCCCTTACTAAATGTGAGCTCCTCGAAGGCAGGGCTTCTGGTCTAACAATCATGTTAGGCACCTGTGTGGCATAGGTCTTGAAGGTATTCATTATGTTGCTTTTTAATGAAAAGAAAGAAGCACTTAGTAGTTTCCAGGTGGTACCTCATTGAATCCTGGAAGCAGTCCTGCATGGTAGTTTTGGTGACCCCAGCTCTATGGAGGGCT
Source organism: Ailuropoda melanoleuca (assembly GCF_002007445.2). Classification (NCBI taxonomy): domain Eukaryota; kingdom Metazoa; phylum Chordata; class Mammalia; order Carnivora; family Ursidae; genus Ailuropoda; species Ailuropoda melanoleuca. The sequence continues at coordinate 55,465,950 of NC_048231.1, forward strand.
CATGGGAGGCTCCAGTCAAGCTGAAGCTTAAAGAAAGGGTAAGTACTGGGGCTATTAGTAAGTATTAGACTGAATTTTAAATTACACCTCTATCTAAATTTAAAGCCAAGCTATGTGCCTGAGTGGCCCACCCCTAACATCTGTGAGGGCCCAGCCAGAACAGGCATATAAATACAGGGCTACATGCCATCTGTCTAAACCAGTAGTTCTCAACTAGAGGAAATTTGCCTTCAGAGGCCACTTAGAATGACTGGAGACGGGCGCCTGGGTGGCTCAGTCATTAAGCGCCTGCCTTTGGCTCAGGGTGTGATCCCAGGGCCCTGGGATTGAGCCCTGCATTGGGCTCCATGCTCCGCTGGGAGCCTGCTTCTTCCTCTCCCACTCCTCCTGCTTGTGTTCCCTCTCTCGCTGGCTGTCTCTCTCTGTCAAATGAATAAATAAAATCTTTAAAAAAAAATGGAGACATTTTTGGTTGCCACAACTGGGGAGAGTGCTACTGGCATCTAGTGGTTGGAGATCAGGAATAGTATGCTCCTTCGCACCCTGGAAAAAATGATGTGACTTACGTCTCTATGCCAAGGTTGAGAAACCTTCGTCTAAACTGTTAAAAGCTATGAATCCAGTCACCCCCATGGACTGACTGACATTCCCACCATTGGCTGTTTCGCAGCAGTGTCTGATCTGTCACAGAGCCTGAGCACTAGCACATACATGCTGGGAAGCTGGAGGTGCAGGTCTAGGGGCAGTTTGGCTTGTGCTTTCCTCCTGCTCTGTTAGGTAAATTGTTTAAAAACAAAACAAAACAAAACTTTCATGGGGTGTCTGGGTGGCCCAGTCAGTTAAGCTTCTGCCTTTGGCTCAGGTCATGATCCCGGGGTCCTGGGATCGGGTCTGGAATTGAGCTCCCTGCTCTGCCAGGAGCCTGTTTCTCCCCCTCCCTCTGCCTGCTACTCCCCCTAGCTTTTGTGCGTGCTCACACTCATGCACGCAGTTGCTGTCTGTCAAATAAAATCATTCTAGAGATCTGAAAAGAAGGAAAATAAATGCGGTCTTTTTATTTGGGGTTTGTGGTATGCAGGGCTTTGTAAAGTGCAGGGACTGGGGCAGGGACTCCTTGCCCAGGGATAAAGGCAGTATTGGTGCCTGGCATTGTATATAGTAGACACTGGAAAAATGTTTGTTAAATGAATATTTTGATAGCACCATCCCTCCTGAATGAATGAACGAACGGCATGAATTTACATATACTCTCTACTGTTTCATTTCAAGGGCTGTTATGTGATATAAGGCTTTAGATCACAAAGATTGAGCATGTTTTACCTAATTCAGCAGGGAAGTAATTTAATTTTTCAGTACATGCATGTTCTCATCTTTCAAACAACAGCTTGGATTAGAATCAGGGGTTCTTGGGTTCTACATACCAGCCATAGAGGGGTTCCAGCAGATCCTCAGACCCCAAAATAAGATTCATGATTTTGTGGGTATACACATATATTGATGATCACATTTTCTCTAAAGAGGGTATACTTGAGAGTTTAGTTGGGTTCCACCTTTAGCTATTGTGAATAATGCTGCCATGAATATTGGTTTATAGTCCTTGAGTCCTTGTTTGCAGTTATTTGGGATATATATCTAGTGGAGTTGCTGGATCAAAGCTGTAGGTTTAGCTTTTTGAGGACTGCCAGATTACTTTCCACAATGACCACCATTGCACATTTCCGTCACGTTTCAGTTGCACAAAGATTGCGATTTTTCTACATCTTCACAACACTTATTTTCTCATTTTGTTTGTTTTTATAGCCATACTAGTGGATGTGAAGTGATGATTTCACCTTGGCTTTGATTTGCATTTCCTTAATGATTAATGGTACTGAGCACCTTTTCATGTACCTACTGACCATCTTCTTTGGAGAGCTATTTATTCAGGTCTTTTGCCCATATTTTAATTAGGTTGTCTTTTTGGTTTTGATAGTAGAAGTTCTTGATATATCCTGGATATTAAACCTTTATTTAGTTGCATGAATTGCAGATATTTTCTCCCATGATGTAGTCTGTCTTTTCACTTTCTTGTTAATGTCCTTTGATGCAAAAAAAGTTTTAAATTTTGATGGAATCCAGTTTATCTCCTTTTTCTGTTACTCATGCTTTTGGTGTCATGTCTAAGAATCATTTGCCAAATCAGAAGTCATGAAGATTTACTCCATGTTTCCTTATAAACATTGTGTGTTTTTAGCGCTTGCATTTAGGTCTTTGGTCCATTTTGAGTTAATTTTTCTATGTGATGTGAGGTAGGAGTCCAACTTCATTCTTTTGTATGTGGAAATCCCATTCTTGGTACCATACATTGAAGAGACTCTTCTTTCCCCATTAAATGGACTTGGCATCCTTGGCAAAAATCACTGGCCATCTGGGCACCTGGGTGGCTCAGTCGGTTTAGCATCTGACTCTGATTTCGGCCCAGGTCATGATCTCAGGGTGGTGAGATCGAGCCTTGCCTTAGACTTGGTGCTCAGCACAGAGTCTGCTTGTGATTCTCTCTCTCTCTCTCTCTGCCTCTACCCCTTCCCCCTGCACACACACTCCCTCTCTGAATAAAATCTGTAAAAGACATAATTGGCCATTGATGTTTGGGTTTATTTCTGGACTCAGTTCTACTCCATTGGTCTGTAGGTCTGTCTTTATGCCAATACCACGCTGTTTTGATTACTGTAGTTTTGTAATAAGTGTTGAAATCAGGAACTTTGTTCTTTTCAAGAGTGTTTTGGCCCCTTGTAATTCCATATCAGTTTGAGGATTGACCTTATATTTCTGCAAAAAAAAAAAAATAAAGTCTTTAGAAATTTTGATAGGGATTGTGTTGAATTCGTAGATTGCTTTGGGTGGTATTGACATTTTAATAAAATACATCAAGTCTCCGTGTCCATGAACATGAGATGTCTTTTTTACTTCTTAGGCCATTTTAAATCTTTGAGCAATGCTTTGTAATTTTAAATATGCAAGTTTTTACCTCCTTGATTAAATTTATTCCTAAATATATTTTGTTCTTTTAGATTCATTTGTTTTTGAGATTTTAAAAATACCTCGCTCATTAAATCTGCATTCCAACCTAAGTGTTAAGTCCTAAAAGGTACGATAGAAGACATCTTGAAGCTTGGAAACAAATGGATTAGGGTTTGATCCTGGCTTTGGCACTTTTAAAAACTAGTTGGTAACCTTGAATATATCACATAATCTGAGTCTGTTTCTTCATCTGCAAATATAGAGATAAAGCAAATTTTCACAGAATACAGATCAGAGATAATAATATATGCAAAGGACTAGCTCTAGAGTATGACTCAGAGTTAAATACTAGATAACTAATCCTTGGCTGCTAGTATTGTGTTTTCTTGTATGGTGTCAATATAAATACTGGTTTGCCATACAATTTCTTGTGAACATTTAGCTTAGATTACCTTTGTTTGTTTTATTTCTTTCCACATCCGGAAGTTTTGTGATTAAACTGTATACATTAAAAACTTGAGTAGAATTAATTTGTTGCAAACGCTAGTGATTTTTACACAAACTAAATACCTGTCCCTCAGAGAGCCTTCTAAAGTATGTTGCGTTGGGCAGGGGTGGAGGGATAGTTATAAAATGTCATAAACTGTTTCAGTGGTACTGTGCCCCTAAAAGAGGGAACCTTTCTTCTAATGTTGCTCTTCTCCGATGCCTCTTTGCTTTCTTGGATCCTCTACTGTTCTGGCATTGCAAGGTTAAATTTTAGACATTACCAACATTTAACTTCTAAGAATAGCAAAGCTGACTTAAGGCTTTACCCTCAGTGGAAAATGCAACTAATCGTGCCATCTTAAAATTGCATTTGTTTGTATGGGTGAACTGTAACTATTGTTATGTATGAATTTGGGTACCAATGCTACATTATTTTTTTCTTATATGCATTTTAGGGGAACTTTAGATTGAAGTAGGCAGGTTTGATTTCTGAAAGACAATCTTAAGAGTTCTGATTCTTCTCATTTTAGTTTAAATATAGACAATTGAATAAAATCTGGTAAATTAGATGTAGCATAGAAGTTTCTTAATATCATAAAAGTAAATTCCTTAAGTTATCGTCATAGCAATGTAATTTAGCCATTTTGCTATTCATTTCCTGAAGAACACAAATGAACCTGCATACAGGAGTATGAAATGGTTCATATTCTGATGGGGAGGGAAGGGTGATGTGGATGCAGTCAAGTTGAAAAACATGGGTTTGAAAAAGAAACAAATTGGGAGAGCAAGCCTGTGACAGGGTTGCCAGATTCCGCTGGGGGCCCATTTAAAGCTGCAGATAATAATGTATACTTCACCTGTCTGTCCTATCAGGATGACTCTTCTCAGCAGTGCTCATGATGATTCTTTATTAAAATGATAATCCCAATTGCTTCATGGTATTTTCTTTAATCCTACTAATATGACAGCAAGCAAATTATAAATTAAACATCAACCATATGGTTAAAAGCAAAGGCTCGGAGTCAGGCCTTATATTATATCCTGGCTTCTCCATCTAGCAGCTCTGAAACTTGAGCAGCTTCTCACTGTCTTTAATAGTTAATGTTTATGGGATGGCAATTGGTTATGCCCTTTCATACGCTTATCTCTTGAGGGTCTGGAGTATTTATTATTATTTGTATGAGTTTTATATGTGATAGAATTCTTACATTTTCCTCAAGAAACTACGTATCAAGAGATTATTGTTGAATTCTTGGTCTGTAAGTACTTAATCAGCATTACGATAGCAGTTCATTTATATAGATGGAAGAAAAGAGCAGGAAGACAAGTACCCAGCTAATTACCAGTATTTTTTTTAAATAAAATTGTAGGTAAGTCAAGAGGTGCAGTCACAGCAACAAAGTGATTAAAACAACCATCACCAGTTTTTCAGGTGGTCCAGATCTTTAGTTAGAAATGTGCAAAACCAGCTGTAGGAAGGGAACATTCCTCGAGAGCCAAGGAGTTTAAGAATATGACTGCATGATGCTGATCTCATAATTCGTTAAAATTTTTGTTCTTTTTTCTTTGGATTGTGTTAATGATACCAAGTCTTTCTTGCTTTAATGATACCAAGTCTTTCTTGCTTTATTTATTTATTTATTTTGTTTTTTGTTTTTCCTTTTTTTTATAATAATATTTTTATTATGTTAGTCACCATATAGTACATCCCTGGTTTTTGATGTAAAGTTCCATGATTCATTAGTTGCGTGTAACACCCAGTGCACCATGCAATGCGTGCCCTCCTTACTAGCCTATCCCATTCCCCCACCCCCCTCCCTGTTGCTTCATTTATTAAGTGCTGTAGTTTTCTTTGGCAAGTTCTAAGCCATCTCACTTTTGACCTGGCGTGGAAAAATCTTTAAAGTATCTTCATTTGACTTAAGTGTTATGATACACTGGTGTGCTCCTTTTAGTGGTGAGTTTATAGCAACAAATTTGTTTCTACAAGATTAAAGCATCACATTTTTGAAAGTATTTACTGTTTTCAAATTTGATAATAATGTGACTTGTGTTTCAACAGGATTTCTTGAGTGTGACTGAAATGGGGCGACATAGCCCTGGTACAGAAAATTGCTTATATAATTTGGGTGTCATCCCTGAGTGTCACCATGGGGCAGGGCCATTGCAAACTGCTATTCAGAGGGTGAAATGAGAAGAAAAAGAACATTTAAACAGGAATAGTTGTGATTAACAGGACATGGACGGACACACAGACACACACACACAACCATTGAAGCAGCTTCCATGGAAATTCTGAGCAGAGCAAAACATTCCCCATTTGTTTTGGCTTTATTTTATTGAAAGTGTTGTCCAGAATTGGTGACGCAAGTCAGGCCATGATTCTTCTGATCCTTAATTGGGATGTTCAGCTTTACCCTCTTAATGATCAAGCAGATACACTTGATAGCTGCAGCCAAACAATTCTTCAGTATCGTCCTTCTGGTCTCAAAATATTGGGTGAAAATGTGACCCAGAATATTAGTGTCGGAAGGGTTGCGCTTCAGAGGTTGTTTAGTCCCCAATTCTTTAAACTGGGATATGGACAGTGAGGATATTCTAGGCCCTAGAGTCAATGTGATACATTAACTCTTGTACTTGGTAGAAGAAAACTGTCCAGTCATTTTTTTCTTACTAAAAAATGGATGCGTCAGAGTAGAATACAAAGTATGTAGAATTTTAAAGGTTAAAATACAAGTTTTCAAGATTATCTTTGAAAAAGGTACTTGAAATTGGGCCTCAGGAGACCCTTCTTGTTCCCCCCCTCCCCCGTTCCTGAAAAGACCTATATGCATTTGATGTTTCATTAATTCACAGCTCCAATGAATAGTCACTGGCTACCCTTGTTAAGAGTTTTGGGGATTGTGTGAGGATACAATGAAATACTAGAACCTAAGTAAACTAGGTAGCCGTTATCCAATAAGTAGTTCAATTACAAATGTTTTAAAAACCTCAGTGTACTCAAGAGGAATTTTGCTCTTGGTTTTAAAGAAAGCATATTAGTTCCTTTTGTTTTCATAAGTAAACGGTGAATTACAAGTAATTCCAGATACAGGAAGAAAAATCTCATCGGTGTAGATAAGAGAGTCATCTGGCTCGAGGAACTCTGTTTCAGGTGGGCTGTGGTCCTTGTTGTGTGGGTCTCTCTGTCATTAGTGCCCTTGAAAATGTAGAGATGTGCTTGAGTTAATTCCTTTACTGTAGAACAGTCATGATAGAGATTATGAATTCATTGTAACTGAAGCTTTAAAAATATTTTCATCATAATTTTATACTAATCAACACTTTTTAGCATTCTTACCTATTCATTGGTAATTCAGTAGAAATAAGTTGCTATTTCACAGTCTGACCACTGGGGGGGCGAAGATTATTTTCATTTTTTGTGTTAAAGTCTGAATATAACTTTTGTGGCATTAAGTACTTCGATTGAACCAGTTTAGCTCAGCCTCAGATAAGCAAATCTCAGGTTAGGAAGTTTTAAGTTAATCTTTATGTCTTCTTAAAAAGCCCTTTAATACCTGGTCTCATATACTTAGAGGATTAGTAGTTAAAAAAAAAAAAGGTGTATTTTACTAGCATGATTATCAGCTGTGGAGCCTGAACAGGATTCTGACTTCCTGATTAGTATTTTAGCTTTGTTTCTGTTTCCTTAAGCTAGGCTTTTTCTGGAAAGATTTAAGTCTAGGAAAAAAGACTTCCAAATTCTACTTAATGCCTTTTTTTTTTTTAAGGTTATTAAAGATGCTGTGTAAAAGTAAAAAGCCGTCTTTCTTGATATTCAACCATTTATTATCTTTGGTTGTAGAGAAAAAGTTTGACAGTACAGTAGTGTTTTTTTTTGAAAAACCATATGGATGATTAAGAATTATTGGTTGTAGTTTTAACTTTTATTGACCGAGTCCAAAAAGTGCCACCACTCAAGAACCAGAATGTCAGGTACCAACTGGGAGTCAGGTGATCCCCAGGTCACCACGGGGGAGATGGAGGTGTATGCCTCTTGCAAAATCAGTGTTTGGAAGATGAGCTTACTGTGTCCAGGTCCATGGTGCGTGCTTACTTTCAGTCAGAACATTCTGTGAGTCATCAGTCCAAACGGTGAAGCAGTACCAAGACTAGCAGGAAATTGAAGTGACTGACGTAGGGCCTGGTTGTTTTGTAAGAGGCGTTTGAGGTTAAGTTTCCCTGAAGAGAGTTCATACCCATCAACCTCTGGGTCTTGCCTCTCTTGTTAGCCCTTTGTCTTTCCTTCTGGTTGGTCTTCATTCTCCTTTCCCTAGCACTTTGTCTTCTGGTCTTAACCTGGCATCATGGGAGAAAGCACTGAACCAGAAACTGGGTCTGACTAAGGGGGTGACCTTGGACTAACTGCCTTATGTCTTGCTGGGCCTCAGTTTACTCACTGTTTAAAAAAGATTTTATTAATTGAGAGAGAGAGCGCGCAGGGGTGGCAGGTTGGGGAAGGAGAAGAGGGGGTGGGAAGAATCCCAAGCGGACTCTGCTGAGCTCAGAGCCTGAGGCAGAGTTCGATCTCACCACCCTGAGATCATGACCTGAGCCAAAACCAAGAGTGGGGTGCTCAGCCGTCTGAGCCACCTAGTCAGCTGAGGGGTGCCTCACTTTTAAAATGGATAAAGTTTTTTTCTCTTTCCCCTGTGTCTTTATCTCTCCATCTGCCCTCCTCATTAATAGTTTTTCCTTTCTTCAGTCATTCCATTTATATATTTTCTCATCTCTTTCCAGTTTTATTTCCTCTGCTTTTCCTTTTTTCCCCTTTCCACATCTTTGTATGTAGTTTCTCCTTAATCTTCTCTTGTTCTCTTTTACTTCTTCTCCCTGATGTCTTATTCCTCCTTTTATTATTTTCCCATTGGCAGCACCCCAGTATCAGTCTTTTTCTTCCTACCATCTGATGGTGGGGATCCAGAATTGCAATAGGACATGGAGGAAAAGGTTTAAATTGTTACACGTTGTGTATGTTTAGACCAAAAAAAAAAAAAAAATCACCTCTCTTTTAAGAGGAGGAATTTGTGTTACCTGATCTGTACTCTGTTAGATTACAAGCACCCATGGGCACTTTCATGTACTCCAGGCTCACAAATTTCTGGTAGGCTGGGCAGCAAGCGGTATAACATACTTGAATGTAAGATAAATTTTTTGCCATTTCTCATATTGGTGAAATTTGTTTTTAATTCCGCCGTTTAATATTTTTATTATATGTATCTTGGTGGTATATTGGTGTAGTAAACATTACCGGCCTCCCTTTACTTGATCAAACACTCAGAAATACTATCTTTTTGTGATCTTTAGAGGTAGAGGAAAAAGTTTAATAATTTGAACATCATTAAATATATGAGGATCAGCTAGTATATTGTTGATGGATTAACTCAGTGCTTTTATGGGATGATGAAAAACCCTGTCATCTTCAATTCTTCATTAGTAGAACTTTGGCTGAATGTCCTTTTTCTCCCCTTGATTCTCAAGATTGTCTCAGGGCCCTAAGGTGGTGCTTTTCCAATAGAAATACAGTAGGAGTCATATATGTAATTTTAAATTGCATAAAGTAAAAAGAAACCAGGTATAATTTAATTTTAAGAATATATCTTATTTAACTCGGTACATTAAAATATTTTAACATTTATGTATTAAAAATCAGATTATTTCACATTTCATTTTTATTATGTGTATTTTAACGCTTACAACCCATCTCAGTTGGTTCTAATATTTGCCACGTTGTAATGAACAGCACAAGCCTAGACAACTGTATTGAATAAAATAGTATATTTTTAATTAAAAACGATATATTTTGTCCATGTGTTAAATATGTTTTCAAGTTTTAGGAAAACTCACTTGAAGTTACTAGATGTTGACTTATGGAAAGATAGAAAGGAAATACCAGGTATGTTTGAATTTTATGATGCTGCAGTGTCTATACTCTTAAAGTTAAATTGTTCAGTAGTATGCTATATGTTAATATTATGTAACAATATAATATTAACATATAATTTATTATTATAACTTCTTTATTATTTACATGGCTGAGCAGGCTATCTTCCATTCAGAATTGTGAAAATATATTGAGTCATGCCTATATGACAAAAAGTTGTCATTGAGTTCTATAAAGCATCTATAACCTGCTGTCTTTGGAAAGCTCGTTGATACTTAGAAAATATATATGAACTATTTTCCCCTAAATGATTAATTTTTATAAGATTACTTCTCTATCTGTATAGTTTTTATTTCTAAATGGAGGATGTGATTGATTTGGGGAATCATTAACTCAATCCCTGTCCTGTGTGATGGAAGCTGCGGTGACCGTCATGTGATTGGGCAGGACTTGGTACCTATCAGTGTAAACACACGGCACAGCCTGTCCCAGGCCCCTCCTTATCGCCTTCAGAGAGAAGGGGTTGAGGCGTTTTGAGCAAATCTTATTGGTAAAGGTCGTGTATGTATTGCTTTTTTTTTTTTTTTTTTTGAAGAACCATTTCCTTTCAGTTTTAACCATATTACTGGTCGGCAAACAGTTTGCACTCAGTTTGTCAGCAGAGCGGCTTTCTGTTTTGATAATTTAGGACTGTAATTTTGTCTCTGAAAAAAAGACATGCTTGATAAGCTAGTTCAGTTTTAAGATGTTTTACTTAGAAGATGATAGTAAAGATGAGGAGAAGGAGAAGGTTCATGAAGACTCATTAAGTAAAACTGAAGGTGTTTATCATGGAAAGGCCCCTGCTGGTATCCTGGTGAGTTACATGCACCAATGTCCTGTTGCCTTTGCGTGCTTGCTCAGTCTGGGGAGTACTGAGGGAAGAGGGGGCTAATGCCTTTTCTTTGGAAAATGTAGCACTGTAATGGATTTTATTAACTTTTAATGTTACGTTCAGCAGAAATATTTGGTACCTGCTCTCCCTCATTTCATGCTACACCATCTTTTTACTTTTTTCTGTTATTAAACAGGTAACTTTCTGCCTAGGAAAAAAAATGAGGTTGCTGCTTTAAACAGATTTTTTTAAAAACTAGGTTTCTAACTAAACATATCTGATTTTACATTTTTGCTTCTAAGTGCAGTAGTTGACGAATAAAAAATATTCAAAAGTTTTATGGTTTTTACTGTCCTAGCCAAAATTTTTTGAAAACTGAACTAACATTTTGGAACTAGCATTTTATTCTGATGTATGATACAAAAGAGTGACTGCAGTCTTTCTCCCATGATTGCAAACAAAAAAAAATCTTGTAAGCTTGACGTGGGGAAAATGCAAATTGAGGTTTTGGGGTTCTTTTAATCGTCTTAGACAAGGTACAAAATAAATCCTATAAAAGTTCTAGAAGTCAGCATTAAGGAAATACAATCAGGTAAATTAAGGGCAGTATAATTTAACTCTACCTGTGGAACCTTTTCCTTCAAAAATAATCTGAAGTAAATACTATGAGGTAAAGGTATTTCTTAGGAAATCAAGGATGTATGTTTTTATGAAAACAAGTGTAGAAAACAGATAACTTCTAAAATCTGTGGCCCATAATCAGGTTGATTTTACAGTTATATAAATTTTTGTCACCTTTAAAACTGTTATCACATTTATTTGTGTGCTTTTTGCTTTTTGGACTTGTTGATGAAGTGTACTTGTTCAGGGTTCTCTGAAGCTAATGGAACTGAACATCGTTTGAATATGAATGGAAGTCAGGTATACAGAGAGAAGGAATTTACTTTTGAAATTTCCTTTTTAATAGTATAGAGTGTATGTATATATGGATTCATGCACATTTGTAAAAGTCAGAAGGGAGACTAGTGAGTACAGCTGAATCTTTATGAAATATACGAGAAATTCTTTTATTGAGAACACTAACACACATAAACCACCTATCTCAGGAAGAAGTTCTTGGCTTCCTGATACTGGTGTTTTCTAGACAGAGGTAAACGGGTGTTTGATTAGACTGCATTTTATTAACAGTTCCCTTTTATGTTAATGTCAGAACATTGAAGTCCCATGAGTCACCTCCCTGCCCCAAGAGAAACTTTGATTTTCTGAATGGCTAGTGTTAGAGACTCTAGATTTGATATCTGCTTAATAAGCTGTACTGATGATGTAAGAGACTTTATAACTTGGGTGTGTGTGTGTGGCAAGCGGGAGAGGGAAAAACTTAGTTTTCAGTGTCCAGGCCCTCAGTGACCCTGACACCCCTTACTATTCATATTACACCTGGGTGAATGTCTCCATCTTAAAGGAGATGATTTTATGGGTTTAGAACATAAATGTATGAATCTCATAATTTAAAAAACATGAGAAGACTTTTGTGCTTTGTTAGAAATTAGGAATTGAAAAAAGTGTTTCCATAATTTTTAAACAAGTGATAATTCCTTTATTTGGTAAGGAAAAGACCACATTGTTTCATATTGTAATACCCCGAAGTTCCAAAATAATCTGCTGGTCTTATTTTTCACCACTTATTTTAAACTACCTTGCTTGGATTTTTAAATTGGGGCAGCATGTACTACAGGGGTGCTTAGCCAAACTTGTAATCCTAGGAAATGCTTCTAGAATGAAGTCTTTCTGTGGTTACTCTAGACGGCATCTGGGCGTTTTTATTAGAGATGAGAACCCCATGCACAGAGGCTATGAGACCTGCTCATGGGGAAGAAGTGAGAACTTGACCTGTGTCTTCATGTCTTTAGCTGCAGGGAACTCCGGGAAGCAGGACGGCAGTGCTTCTCTCTCCTTGTTCCCTCTGTGCTCTATCAGAGGAGACCTGGGCACCAGTGTGGTTGAGTTGGAAAAGCTAATTTTTTCAGAGCGAATTTTCTATGTTTGTATTATTTATAGCAAGATTTACTAACAAACACGGTGGTAGAAGATAGCAAGTCACCCCGTAGGCAGGGTGTGTGGCTTGGGGCAGTGCGTTATGCTGAGTTAGGAAATCTTCAGTGAGGGGTTGGAGAAGCCTCCCTTTAATCCCCCTACCCTTAGCACAGTTTGTCATTGCTTCCTGCTGCCCGAAATCCTAGAATAGCACTAGGTGAATGGGTCCAAAGCCAAACACTTTTCTCTAATAAAGCATCAGGAGTGTTGACGAAACTAAATATTTCGTTGTATAGAATTTTATTTCCTCTCAGAAATGTGGTGGTGGTAGTAGGTAACCAGTTTGGGGGGAGTAAATTCTCCTAGAATCTTTGTTTTCACAACTCACTTGCCTCTTTAATCCTGATGTCACAGATGAGCTCAGGAATTTTGTGGAGAGTAGCATAGAGGCTGTGGCCAGAAATACACCAAGGCTTTTTGAAAATTATTTATTACCCATTTTTATATTTATGCCCCCATCTGTTTTCAGAAATGACTTAGAGACATGCATATACACACAACTGCTCCGTGATGCTGTAACGTGCATGACTGAGCTGTAGAGAAAACATTTTTCATTCAGCAAATATCGATTATGCCACACTGGTTCTGGTAGATACTGAGTTGTTTTTTTTTGTTTGTTTGTTTGTTTTGTTTTTTTGTTTTTGTTTTTGCACTTACTAATATGTCTGAATTATTTGCTGCTCTGAGTTTCTGAGTAGCACAACTGGACAGATTTCAGCAAATGTATGTATAAATGCTGCCTCTTTTAGTTTGCCCACGTACTTGGTTTTGATTACATACTTCCAGTTAGCTGAGCTGTTTAACCCAGTTGATTGGGATAATTCCAGTATTGCACATCTGATCCAGATGCTTGTCAGGCAGTTTTGTGCATAGGAAAAACAAGGTGTAATCCCATCACTGTCTTTAGATGTCACATGAATCAGGTGTCATCCAGTGTGCAGGATTTGGACACAACTGTCTGAAAGGATTCAAATAAAAATCTTACCTCTCTTGGAGAAAATGCTTATCTTTTTATGTAATGTTTTACATCTTCAGTACTAAATATTCAAAATCAACCCATTTGTACTGAAGAAAAAATTTTAGATACCAGTTCTAGAGTAGACAATTTTTGTTTCTGTTTCATACATTCTTATCTAATTGAAAGTAGGGAAAATAATTTTTGTTTGTAATTTTTCACTCTTGCTGCTTGTTCTAAAAAAATTTTTATTTGTCCCTTCTTTGAAACCTGTTGCATAATCTAGAATCATTTTCTGAGCTCTTTACTTTGCTTAACCTAGGATACTTAGGGAAGATATTTTTCAAAGGGTGGAAATAGCAGTATACTGATCTTATTTTATTAAAGTACCATTTTAACTCTGTGATAAAATCATGTTTAGAACTTTGTGTGCCCTTGGTGTACTATCTTAATCCTAGCTGTATCTATGTAGAAAAGACCATCAGAAATTTGCCGAAAGTGAATCCCAGGAAAACTTGAAGGGAGAACTGTGTAATCTCTAGAATGTTACTGCGTTCTCTGAGACTTAGCGAACTCCACTTGAACTGCAGATAGAGAGGCTGTCCTAAGTTAGAGGTCAAGGGGCAGTAGTTAAGATTATAAAAGTCACCTGTCATCTTTTATATTCTAACAAAGCATGAAGTCATAACCATTATATACTCATAATTCAGAATTTATTGGAAAAGTAATTCTTTTAGGGAAAGTGAGGCAGAAGAGGAATAGGAAGTACATCCTTCAATTCTGTTCACTTGTCATGCAGTGAGGTTTTCAAGAGGGAACTGGGCATTGATTCCCTTGCCGTAGTCCTCAGACACACCTTGGTAACCTGCCATTTGGGGGTCTCTTGGGGCTTTAAAAAGTACTTGTACTTAAAATCTAGGGGCGGTGGCCTGGTCGTCAGGATTCTTCAGAGCTCCGCAGTGATTCAGGCGGCAGCCAAGGACAGTGATTCCCAAGTCTGACCAACCCCTGGAACCCTTACTGAACTTCAAATACCCCCCCGCCCCAAACCCCAGACAGATTTCTCAGACAATAAAGGGGGCTAATGGAGCCTAGGAATTGTTTTATTTTTAAAACTAAACTACAGGGGGTGCCTGGGTGACTCAGCTGGTTAAGTGTCCGACTCTTAATTTCGACTCTTAATTAATTTCAGCTCAGGTTGTGGTCTCAGGGTCCTGGGATTGAGCTGCATCAGTCTCTGTGCTCAGTGGGGAGTCAGCTTGGGGCTTTCTCTCTCCTTCTGCCCCTTATGTCCACTGCTTGCACTCGCTCGTGCTCTCTTTCAAATAAATCTTAAAAAAAAAAAAAACTAAACTACAGACTTTATTCATATTTTATTCCCCACTAAAGTCCTCAGTTTGTCTGATATTGTCTCTTAATTAGATGGAGGTCATGTATTTTTGGGAAGAATACCACAGACATGATGTCATATCAGGAGTCTGTGATGGCGATGTGTTTTATTACTGGTGAAGTTTCCTTGATTCACTCGATGAAGGTGGTATCTGGCAGGTTTCTCTACTGTGAAGTTAATGTTTTTCCTTTTGTAATGAATATATGTCTTGGGGGGGAGACCTTGAGAGTATACAAACATTCTGTTCCTCCTCAAACTTTTGTCCTCTATTTTTAACATCCATTGCATGCCACAATTATCACTGTGGTGTTCTAATAGTGGTTTTCTATTTCCCTCATTCTGTAGTAATTGGAATTCATCTTTAAGAGAAAGCTGGCCCTTCTCCCTGCTTATTTATTAACTTATGTCAGTGTGGACTCATGAGTGTTTTATCCTGTAGGTAATAATCAAATACTGTCACTATTTAGTTGCTCAAATTGTGTTAGCTCTAGTCATTGGGAGCTTTCTCACGTTAGCTTCTGTGTTCCTTTAACATATCCCTATTCTCTTGATTTTGAACAGTTTCATACTTTCTGGCACTATTAGATACTCCAGCATCAATTTGTATTTCCCTGACTCCAGCTTTGGGATTAACTACTTCTCCAAGGAGCCTTGGTTCTTTTTATTAGAGAATGGTATTTAGAAACCAAGATCTGGGGTCTAGGTGTGCTTGTTGCTTCTACAGTGTCCTTGATTCTAGTATTCCTCTTAACAGAGAAAGCTAGAATGTTAAATGTGCATTCTACCCTAGGCATAAGCACATCAGTATTTGTGCATCTGTCCATGAGACTTCTGATTCTAGTCTAATACCGCAGAGTTTGTTTTAGACTTCCCTTTAGGAAATTGTATTTTTAGAAGCTTCCCAGGTATTATGATTAATCAGACGTGGGGAATGATAGCTGTGGGATACATATCTGTTAGGTACATTGTGGACCCAAGCGCTTGTGTCTTTGTTAAGTAGTCTTCGTTGATGAATACTCCCTTTGTTGTTGAATCCTCATTGTTTTCCATTCCTGGGTTAGTCATCATTTCTTCTTCATACACTGAAAAGAATTTTTGTCACTCCTACCCCTTCTAAGGGAACTCAGCCAGCTAGGAAAGAAAGTCCCCAGTTTTTTGTAGTGGAGTGGAAACCAGTCCAGTCTCATGGCCAGCATTTTTACAAAACTTACCAGAGAAATTGAGTGCACTTGAGGGAATGTTTAGTGGTTTGAATGCACAGGGAGGCCATGTGTTGTATTAGTATACACACAGCCCACTCAAATGACAGAAAGTTCACAATTTCACCAGAGCCAGATTTATTTTAATCCTTGAATTACCTTCTTTTTGATAAGGCAGTATGTATTCTTTCCTAAAGCACAGCATTCTTTCTAAAGCAGGTACTTGGTCTGTCAGACTTGATAATAAATCCTTCAGCCTGGGCTTGTCGAGGATGTTTAGACTGAACTTTAGGCCGGCACGTGCTTGTTAAGTTAGTAGCAGTAAGGTTGGTTAAAGTAGGTGCAGTGACCTTCACATTCTACTGGAGTAATTCATATGGCATATTCCTACCTGAACTTAGCAGGGTACCATAAGGGGGTTGAGGGACTTTCAACCCAAGGACTTAACATAATTGGGACAAGTTTAAAATGTCAGCTTAATTCATCTGTGATATTAACTAAGGTTTTTGGGGGTACAGGAGAAGAAGATGAATTTAGTTTAACATGTCTTTCCCTAGACCTACAAACTACAGGAACATGTTTATTTGTTCCCAGTCTCACGGCTGTTATTTCAACTGTAGAAGAGTCATGATGTCAATTCCTGACATCTAGGTCAGTGAGTAAATAGAACCTCAAATAAAGCCAGAGTGTTTCAAAGGAAATTGTATCCTACCAATGTGTGGAGTAAAGTGATAGTCATCATTGAAAATACAACGTAATGGTTTCCTTAGAAGCTTGGTAAGATTGTGTGCCTTTCTTATGTGAAAGTGAGCCTAACAATCAGATTTCCTGTTTTATGTTAGAGCTGTTTATGGTTATCAGTGATAAAATAGGTTAGCCACAGTTGTCTCATCCTAGAAAGTTTAGGATGAGAACATGTTCCTTAAAACGTATATTTATGACTATAATGTTAGTCATCCCTTTAGGGCTATTCATAATAGAAAGCTTAACGTTTTTCATGTATGATAGCATGTCGAAGAATTCTCATGGCCTTCTAAAAGCATTTATGAAATTCCTACTTACACATGACCCTGAAAATTACTAAACTTGGCATTAGTGTGTTTAGGAGCTTACGGTTCCAAGATACCTTAAAAAGCCTGGGCATTTGAGACAGCTTTTGTCTGTGCATCATGTTGTAACTGTTTGGCTCTAAGTGAATTGCTTTGTCCCCATATAAGTTGGCCTCATTTTTTTTGCTAGTATAACGCATATGGCATCTACCTCACCTCATTGTGAGGATTAAATGAGATGAGGTTTATAAAATGGCATTTGGAAGGGATAAATGTTATTGCTCTCTTCTCTTTTTTTTCCCCATCACTTTCACACGGCTAACACTAGGAAAAATACGGAGTAAAACATCTGAATTGTAGGTTAGGTTATATGTGATTTTTCAAGGATATGCATAGTTTCAAAAGTTACAGTGTGAGTAATCAGAAAGTTTGAATTTTCAGTAGTGTAAGTGAATCTCTATTTTAAGTAACTTGCACATATGAAAATACAAACTTGTAAAACAAATTATTACCCCTTTGTAAAATAATTTAAAGGATTTATTTTAATAGCAAACTCCTCCCAGTACACCATAGATATTTTAAAAACAATAGCTGCAAAATCAGCCTTGCAAAAATACATCTAAAGCAGTCCCACTCCTGAGTTATTTACCCAAATGAAATTATGTTCACACAAAAGCCTGTACACAAACAGTTTTGATGGCTCTATTTGTAATCGCCAAAAACTGGAAGCAAGCCGGATGTCTTTCAGCTGGTAGATGGATAAACAAACTTTGGAACATCCGGTAGTGGGATGCTATGTACTTAACACCAGGAGACAAAATGCTGATATCTGCCACAGTATTGATTAATCTCAAATGCATTATGCTAGGTGAGAGAAGCCATAGTCAAAAGGCTACGTACTGTATAGTTTCATTTATGTGACTTTCTAGAAAAGGCAGAGATTATAGAGACAGAAAACAGATCAGTGGTGGGCAGGGAATGGGGGAGAAGCATCGACTACAAAGGGGCAGGGGGTCATTTTGGGAAAGGATCTAGTTCTATATTTTGGGTGTGGTGGTTATTACATGATTTCATGTACACTAGTTAAAACTGTACACTAGAAATGGGTTAATTTTAGTCTGTGTAAAGTACACCTTCATTTTTTTAAAAAATAATTGATTTTGGGGGCGCCTGGGTGGCACAGCGGTTAAGCGCCTGCCTTCGGCTCAGGGCGTGATCCCGGCGTTCTGGGATCGAGCCCCACATCGGGCTCCTCCGCTATGAGCCTGCTTCTTCCTCTCCCACTCCCCCTGCCTGTGTTCCCTCTCTCGCTGGCTGTCTCTATCTCTGTCAAATAAATAAATAAAATCTTTAAAAAAAAATAATTGATTTTGAATAGTTCAAGGTGTAGCTATTTGAAATTTTAAAATTGCATTTCCTAGCAGACTTGGCATGAACGTTTAGCCAGAAGGTTTTTTTTTGTTTTGTTTTTTTGTTTTTTTTAAGATTTTATTTATTTATTTGATGGAGAGAGAGCGAGCGAGAGGGGGAACACAAGAAGAGGGAGTGGGAGAGGAAGAAGCAGGCTCCCAGCAGAGCAGGGAGCCCCATGTGGGACTCTATCCCAGGACCCTGGGATCAGGCCCCTGGTGGAAGGCAGATGCTTAACAACTGAGCCACCCGGGCGCCCCTGGCCAGAAGTTTTTATATGCTGATAGGTATAACCATTTAAACTAATGTTGACTAAGTAATAGTTTAATGTCTTTCATTATTAACTATTAAACTCATTACATTTCTTAATGATTTCACTTGTATGTTTCTCTCTGGTCTGCAGTCAGGTTAAATGTTCTGTAACATAATCTGTTGCCTCATGTACGAGTAGATTGGGCATATTTTAGGAATGACAGGAAAAAACGTATTAAATTATCAGAAATTGCCTTCATTTCAAGGCAGTATTTTGTAATTTGGAAAACGAAGGGAGAAGTGATGAAGAGAAACACAAGAACTATTAAATTTTATAGAGCTGCAATAGTCTGAAACGATTTTGGTCACAGGAGTGACCAAAAACCATGAAGCAAGTAGCTAGGGCCCACGTCTCCTAGTGTGCTGCTAGCCACTTTAGGATCTAGGCAAGGAATACATACTTCATTATGCATACTGAAGTCTAAAGATATGTGTAAAATTGAGCATTTAGTTTTCCTTGCTCTGTACCAATTCTGTTGCTTAAAAATGAATATTTTGTTACATTGCTGAGCATTAGGAAAATGGAACTGTTGATACCAGCTGTTTACCTTGAATGCTGTGCCTTACAGAATTCTGATGTTGGGCATTTTCCTGTAAGTAGACTCTGTCATAGGAAATGATAACCTAAGATCTGTTTCACGGTGTTTTCTATAATAGTCTTTGGTCCTGGTATGATCTTTGTCACCTTCCGCTTTACGGCTGCCTCAGCTGACTCTCCACGCTGACTTCTGCTGACAGCCCAGCGAAGTGGTCTCTTCTGCACGTTGCTCTGGGGCTGCTCCTGTTCTTCAGAGTGATCTGCATGTATGTCATTTGTTCTCATGGGGATATTTTTAGAGGTGGGTGTCATTTTTAATTGTCACTCACATACACTAGATTTATGCAAGTTTTTTTTCCTGTGAAGTCTTAACCAGCATCTGGAGAAAGGCATTAGTTTCGGAGTATTTGAATATTGTTTTTGGAACATTGGGTTTGCCCCCACCATTCTTGGCATTTTTCTAAATGTGTGGCTTTGTGAATATATACACCTATATCTTCATTTACTTCTTGAATTTCTCTCATGTAGGTTACAGTACAAAACACGGTGTATATTTCTCCCTCTCCTCGCTGGTTCTGTTCACTGGATCTTGCATTCATCGATCCATACATTCATTGGTCTGAAAGTACTCGTTAAGAACCTCTCATCGCTAGGCACTGTGCCAGGCTTTAGGGAGACCATGAATCATACAACACTTTTTCTTTGTCCGAACTTAGAGCTTGGAGGTGGGGTAAACAAATGACTGCAGTGTGGTGAGTGCCTCTGTGCTGTGGTGGAGAAAGGGCAGGGCGGGGTACCTTGGATGCACACAGCCACAGACCCCTTGTCACTTGCTGCTTAACCATTGAGCCCATGCCTCCCCTCGCCGCATCTCTCTTTGATATTTTGGATTGTGCTCTCTGTGCTCACAGTCTGTTGTGGGCATACTTTATTCCCATCTCTTCTTCATCCAGGAAGACTAAAACCTCTTTGTTCCTCTAATAAAAGAGTAACAGCCAACAGTAGTAGTTGGATAGATTGAGAAGAAAACTTAGATTGGATTTTGGAGGATTGTCCAGAAAATTATTAGGCCAGTAACTGGGGTGGGAAGTGGGAATTGATGGTTTTTGAAGATGAAATAGGGGACACAGTACTTCCTTCAGTTGTACCTGCTGAAAAGCCAATGCAAATATTCGAGTAAAACTTGAGGCCACCACTTGGGGAAAAAATGTATATTGCTGTGGCGGCAAAGTGTCCTCCCTTTTTTCAACCTTACTCAGGCCAAGATAATTGTTCATTTGCTTTGTGGGTAGTGAGCATGGTGAAATCATAGAGAAGTGAGCCCAGTAAGCAGAAATCTGTGCTTGCAAACTTCCTTGGAGGGAATATGTTGTGACGGATTAGAAATCTGAATTTATCAACTCTCCAGCCAAACTTAAGGCCAGCCACATGTTTTCTCATTTAAAAAAAAACCAGACTGAAAAAAAAAATTGTCAAATCACTATGTTGTACACCTGAAATTAATGTAACATTGTGTGCTGACTATACTTTAAAAAAAAAGTTCTGAGTTCAGGGGAGGAAGGCTTTCACTAGTTTTCTCAGGGTGCTTTTTTGGTGGTAGGGCCAGGGGCGGGGTGGTTATAGAGAGTTCAGGTGGCTTTATCAGGTCAGAATCAGTATCGCCTATCTGTTTTTAAGTCCTTTGTTGGTAAACCTCAGAAATGGACACTGAACCAGGCAAACAAAGAAACTTATGACCACTCATGAACCAGAGAAGTGATGAGAGGGCAAGGTGTGGAGCTGTGTGGCTTCTCAGTGTCTTGAGCTGGTGGGCCTTCTGGGTTATTGCTCAAGCACCTTCGCCAGATTCTTGTCGCTTTGGCTTTTCATACACACTTAAAGAATATCTGTCTGGGTCAGAGATCTCCCTACCCCGTCAGTCAGCTGGTGCCAAGGCTTAAGTCACAAAGCACAGATACGGTTACCAGGGATTTACTCCTTTGTTTGGAGGGGTCTCTGAAAGATGAAATCATTGTGATCCAGGGAGCCTTATTATTACCCTCTGATCTAGCCACATCATGGATCTGTTCAAATTCCAAAACACGAATATTGGGTCAGAAAATTTCCTCTTCTCACCTATCCATCCTGAAGGTTGATGTTGAATCGGAGAGCTATTACTGGGAGAGCAGTCTTCCCAGATCAGAATTTTTATAAACGAGGGGCGCCTGGCTGTCTCAGTTGGCGGAACATGCGACTCTTGATCTTGGGGTCTTTTTTTTTTTTTTAAGGATTTTATTTATTAGAGAGAGACAGCCAGCGAGAGAGGGAACACAAGCAGGGGGAGTGGGAGAGGGAGAAGCAGACTCCCAGCAGGGAAGCCTGATGTGGGGCTTGATCCCATAATGCCGGGATCACGCCCTGAGCCCAAGGCAGACGCTTAACGACTGTGCCACCCAGGCGCCCCCTTGATCTTGGGGTCTTAAGTTCAAACCCCATGTTGGGTGTTGAGATTACTAAAAAATAAAATCTTAAAATTTTTGCAAGAACCA
This sequence comes from Ailuropoda melanoleuca, assembly GCF_002007445.2. Classification (NCBI taxonomy): domain Eukaryota; kingdom Metazoa; phylum Chordata; class Mammalia; order Carnivora; family Ursidae; genus Ailuropoda; species Ailuropoda melanoleuca. Next base: position 55,487,711 of record NC_048231.1, read on the forward strand.
CTGCCAGTCCTAGAATTCAAGTTTTATAAAATGATCAGGTCAGCTGTTCATTAGGATGTGCAAAATTCAAGTTCTCTTTAGTTTGGGTTATAGGTCAAGGTAAGGACAGGATACATACTTTAGCCCATAACAACTCCGTTTTCTCCAGCTGAATCAGGACGGGGGGGACAAAGTTCATGCAGTAGAGACTGAGTTAGTTCCCAAACCTGGATGCCTATCAGAATCATGGAGAACTGATCCTTTAAGACCCCACTTCCAGTTTTTTATGTCTGTGTTGGGGTCCAGGAATCTCCATTCTTCAGCACCAAAACTGGATTCTGTTACAGGTGGTCTGAGGACTGCTGTTGGGAAATAGTAACCTACAGTGTGGTCCTTGTCAGTTTTCTTCACTTAGCAGGAAAAAAAGTTGGTTAGACCTAAAATGGTCCCTGACTGTGCCTTCTACAGTGGAGGTGATAGGGTTGTTCTTGTCTAGAAAGACAGCTCATAATCTACAGGGAACTAACTAGAAACCCAGATGCTCCAAAGAATACCTCATCCTGGCTAAATCTGTGTCTCTGGAAGGAATCTTCTGAGGCTAGACATCATCCCAGAAAGATTGTTAGAATTCCCCTGTACATCTTCTCTGAAGAAAGATCCAAGACACCCAAGGTCTTAAGGCTTCTTGTAGTTCATTTTATGATAGACTGATTTTGGAGGTAGCAGAAACAGGCATGGAATTTTATCATAGGATCTCTTGCTTTTACGTGGAGCTATGCTTCCCTAACCTGGGTCATCTTCATAATCAGTTATTAAACTTCAAAAAAATTCAAGAAAATTCTCATTTTAAAAAACTGTTAAGGATGATATTCATAAACAAAAAATTTTGAAGTAATGCAGTAAGTAAAAATTTTTGAAGTTTAGCTTGAGTAGGAAGTTCCCCACAAATTCTGCCCTTTTTATTTCTATATTTAAGTTGGTTTATTCATTCATTCAGCAATATTTACTGAATCCCAACTATGTGCCAGATGTATTTCTAGCTTTGTCTAGAAATTGTGGCGTGATCCCAACCAGCTGCTTCCTTTCCCTTAGCGTGGCCTTGGGTCTGTCACAGGCCCTACTGATTCTCAGTCTCCTCTGCACTTCTGCCTTAAGAGCTGTGCTGTCTCTTACTTGAATTGTTTGTACAGTACTCCAGAATTTTTCTGGGAGACACTGGGTTTTAGTTTACAGATTCTGTACATGGGGATTGAATGGTCCTTGAAATGAAGGAGACCCCTGTTTCAACAATCGCAGGACAGAAGGGACCTGCTGTGATCTTGAAGAGACTTCGGGAAGTGCATTTTATTATTATTTTTTTTTTAAAGATTTTTTTTTTATTTATTTATTCGACAGAGATAGAGACAGCCAGCGAGAGAGGGAACACAAGCAGGGGGAGTGGGAGAGGAAGAAGCAGGCTCATAGCAGAGGAGCCTGATGTGGGGCTCGATCCCATAACGCCGGGATCACGCCCTGAGCCGAAGGCAGACGCTTAACCGCTGTGCCACCCAGGCGCCCCTGGGAAGTGCATTTTAGAGCTGCAGCTGTCAGCGTTTCCTCGTGGACTTTAGTTTCAAGGAAATCAGATGGACCTTAGTGCACCATCTACTTTGGAGCCCTGGGGTAAGGCCCGCCCTTCACTGAGGGCAAGGGCTGTTCTTATGCTTGCGGCTATTTCCTGTTTCTTATTTTATAAAACAAGAATTAAAAGGTGGCTATTTATAAAATAAGAAAAATTAAACAAATTAGCATTTTGTTATGATGGGGGATAAAAAGCTGAGTGGTATACAGTAAGGCATTTATTTGAATTTAAATGGCCAAGAATGGCTTCTCCAGGAAAGCTGGGTTCTTTGTCAGGCTTAGTGTCAGTTGTCTGTCCTCACTCAGGACAGTTTTTGTATAGTTTTGTGTAGTTGTCCGTTACATATGTCTAGCAAAGTTGTAACCGCATTTAGTTCTTTGTGATCTCCATAGTGTCTGCTGGCCACAGACTAAATGTTTTAGAAAATGTCTTAACAGGATGTGGGCAAGTCCTCTGGGGAACTTTCCATTTGCAAATACCTGACCTCCCAGACCAGGAGAAGCTTGCAGCAGGTGCTGCTGTGTCTGCTGTTGCTGCCTTTCATCTCCTACTGTCAGAGTTCAGTTCTCAGTTGATGGTACCCTCCAGGTTTATGTTGGCTACCTTTAAGAGACTCTGGAATTCCTGGAGGACTTAAGTACAACTTGAATTCAGCCCTGAGATCTCTCGTCCTCAGGGTTACCAGCTCACCTTGAGAGCCTCATGATTTAAGCTACTGGTAGGAAGTAGCAAGAAGGTTGGGATCCTGAGTCACAGTACAACATACCTTTTGTTTCAGCCTTAATGCAAAATGAAATGAAAAATGTCTGCCTTACATAACCTAAATTCTCTTTTTGAAGATCAAATGAAGTATGTTTGAGAAAGTTCTTGGAAAATCTTAAGTGCTACTCAAAGGCAGAATATAAGCCTGAAGGAGTTTGGTCTAGGAGTGTAGGTGTAAGCTGGAATGTGTACAAGGCAGCAGTGTTCTGGTGTTTGTTTCCTGAAGTATCTAGAAGTTTCTGTTCCCTCATAGCACACTCCTCACATCTGTGAGCAGAAGGTTAGAATGTTCAGGGCAGGTTCTTGGATAAAAGCTGTTCATCTCTGTCCACAAGCCTCAACCACACGTGATCTCCCAGGAAGTCTACTTCCTAATCTTGAAATGCAGGCCTAGCAGGAGAGAGTTAGTAGTCAGTGCTACCTCTGGTGATAGCGTGTAGATGAGACTTGGAGGGCCAAGTAGCATTAAGTGAAAATAATATTCCAGTTGCTAGAAGCAGCCCACTTGGAACAAGAAATCTAGGGGGGGTGGTCTTATCAAGGCTTTTAGGATCCATGATTAGAGAATTTCTGTCACTTAGAGATGCGATTAAAGACATAGGCTCTAGAATTAGACTTGAGTTCAAATATTGGTTTTACCACTTAGCGTGATGACATTGGACACTGCTGAACCTCAGTTTCCTCATATAAATGGGAATATTGATACCAGACTCCAGATACTGGTGGAAATTACAGGAGCTAATGTACAGGTTTACATAGCATTTAAATTTAACATGTGATGGACATTATAACAACTGTAGTTGTAGTACTGCTCACTAGTTGATAATAGTATTGAATAACTGTATGAAGGTAAACTTAAAACTTAGGGAACAGATTTTGATGATGTAAGTAGTTTGGAATGTACCCATTTTTGTATTGATTACAATTTAGAAATTGTGCTATTTTTAATAGCTCCTATATCTCTTTTCCTTAGCAAAAATTATTTTCGATTGAACATACCATCTTAAAATAATTTGGGGCAGTTTTTATAGGAAGAGGATCTGTACTTGAACCTATTTACTGATGGATTCTATTTATAAATCTCTACTACATATCATGATGGTTTATTTAGTTCTCTGATGCTCAGGAAAAATTGCTAAGCAAATCTTTAAATTTTTGGTAAATAATTGAATCTTGAAAGCTACTTTTATTCCAGATACTAGTGTATGTTTATTTAAAAATGTTTGATAAGAAAAATCTGATAGTGGACACTATTGAATTTCATTCATGAAGGACTGATTGAAATCTATTGAATTTTATGCTAAGGGGACATTTAGTTTCTAATAACTATTTTAGTTAACTACTGTCTTCTGATTCTTTCCATTTTTAGTTTAGTGATGAGTAAGTTCCTCCCTGTCTTGGGAGCTCCCAGTATTTCCCCCAGCCCACGGGAGCCAGTGCCTGCACCGAAACACACACTGTACATTGTATACACTATCAGTCGGGTCCATCTGCACCACTATGTCTAGCTTTGGATTCCACATTTAAAGTTCTCTAGTTTGTCATAAAAGTGAAAGTAAACCCAGTCATTTTAGATATTTTAAGGAAGAAGAATGCTTAGCCCAGAATAGATGAGACCTAGTTACGGTTGTACAACAAACTCTTCGGTGTAAGTGGTATCATTTAGAAGAGGGTGGCACATATCCATCGTGAGTTCTACTGGACATAATAACTAGGGCTGTCTGATACAGTTATGAACTTCTTGGTGAAAGGAGTGAGTCTTTGTCAATGAAGTACCACAACGTTGAAAAACAGTATGGTAGTTATAACGTTTAAGAAGATGCTTGTCTTAGCTCAGGCTGCCGTAACAGACTACCACAGTTTAAACAACATTTATTTGTCATTTGGGGACTGGAAAGTCCAAGATAGGGTGCTGGCTAATTTAGTTCCTAGTGAGGGCCCTCTTCCTGGCTTGCACACAACCACCTTCTCTCTTTCCTCCCCTAGTAGGGGAAGAGAATACGAGCTTTCCTAATGAGAACATTAATCCCATCTTGAAGGTCCCACCTCTTGACCTCATCTAAACCTAATTACCTCCCAAAGGCCCCACCTCCAAATACCCTCTCATTGGGGGTTAGGGTTTCAACATTAGAATTTGAGGAGCAGACACAAACAGTCCATAACAATACTTAATCTTTTTAAGGCTTAATTTTTATCTTTAAAAATAGAAATAATATTTACTCATTCATAAGGTGGTTCTGAGATAATGCATTTTGGTACATAGTGGGGTACAGAGTCAAGCATCTGACTCTTGATTTCAGCTCAGGTCATGATCTCGGGATCAAGCTCTGGCTGTGTGCTGGGTGTGGAGCGTACTTGGAATTCTCTCTCCCCCTCCACCTGCTCCTCCCCTTGCCTTTAAAAAATACTAAGAATTTGGTATGTAGTAAGCTCTCAAAAAATTAGTTGCTGCTACTGTGATGGTTATCTTTACCATATTTCAGGGATGTGCTAGAAGTGCTTTTGGTATTTGTTGAAAGACTGGACTAGATAAATACTTTCAGTTCTAAGAATCAATTAATGCATGTTTATATTTTTCTTTGTGCTTGTGAGCCTGAAGATAAGGATGCTGCTCTATGAACATCCTTCAGTACCACATTCCTCTTTCTGTATGGGCATGTTTATGTCCATCTGCTTTCTGATATGTGTGTATTCTTATTCTGTCTTTGCTTTTTCTTTGAATCTGTCTCTGCATCCCCTCTCTTTTATTCTCTGTCCCTGTCCTTGAATTTATTTTCTCTTGTTTTTTTTAATCAGTCACTCTACTGAATAATTTACAATATATATTATTTTGCTATATTTTTTAATCTTTGTTTTATTTCAAAAGGTAGTGTCTTCAGTGAGGTGTATCCCGGACATGTGACTGGGTACTTAAATCGCCTGTCTGCCCCTGTTCAGAGTCCCGCTTTCCCAGGCATTGAACAGGACAGGTGTCAGAGACCTGAATTTGTTCTCACTTAGCATTATTAGGGCTAGTGCTAGGCTGGACATGTAGGAATGAAGTTTTATGGTGCTAGATAATGCTTAAGGAAGCAGCTGTTTAACGTATCGTGTGTACAACAGCCAGGTGCTCCCTCCCCCCGCCAGACATAGCCATGAGGGAGCCCCCTTCCCTAGCTTAGTTGGAGTGCCCCTCCTAGCAGAAGTGTGCCCCCATTCCCAGGGTATAGCGAATGTTATGGCAGCAGGACTCCCTTTACTTTTGTTTTCCCAACCTTCATAATACAAATAGAATTGTTTTACATCTGCTAAGACAAAAAGCAGTCATTTGATAGCATATATTTTTCTACATTTAGCAACTGGCAGTTACACAATAGACTTTCTTGTATAACAGCACATCCTTTAACCATCGTAATTAAAATCATTTTGAATAGATGTAGTTACACTTAATTATGGATCCTATGCTCTAGTTGATGTAAGCTCGTTACACATTTAGTTTGTAAGACTTGTTTTATGGCTGAATGGAGATCCTTAAAGTTAACATTTTCCAGTTTCTTTTAAGAAAAGAATGTATATAATTATATAATCAGGAAACTTGAAAAAAACAAAACTCATTTTTAAATTGCCACCAGTCAGTCAAGCAGTCATACAAAAATTGACTACTTGGGTGGTGGTTTGCGTATGTGCTGTGACAAGCAAAAAGCATGTCGTGAACATATATTACTTATGGAATATGAACACGATACATGCAGCCACCTGGATGAATCTCCATGGCAGGAGAAGTGGGAAAAGGCAATCACAGAACGTTATATACCATATGATTCCATTTATGTAACTTCCTTAAAAATAACAGAAACGAAGAGCAAATCAATGGTTGTCAGGGATTAAGGAGAGAGTGACAGAAGTGGCTGGGTGTGGCTTATAAAGGCCAATAGAATAGATCTTTGTGATAATGGAAATGGTCTCCATGTTACCTGAATCATGTGCTGTTGCACTAATATTTGCAAGATGTTGCCATTGGGGAAACTGGTTTAAAGGATACATGGGATCTCTTTGTATTATTTCTTAAAACTACATGCCTGTGAGTCCACAGTTACTGCCAAATTTAAAAATACTAATTTTTAAAAATGAGGTGTGATATGAATATTCTGATGAAATAGTATTTCCTCCCGACACAGTTCTCTATTTTTGTCTTATTTATTGATGGTTCATTTGATCATTCTGTATTCATTGAAGAAATCATTATCGAACACTTGCCTAATTTGGCCTTACCAAATGAATTCTTCTGAAACTGAAATCACACCAACTTGTAACTGTTTTGTAAAGGATACTGCCTCATTTAGTAGTCAGTTTAGCAGCTAGTTTACATCCTCGAAGTCATCTCTTCTGTAGCTAAATTTGGGGGACTTGGTAACAAAATACTCAAAAAATTTTCTGGGGTAAAATTGTGGCTGTGCTTAATGGTGTAAAACTGGTGGGTCTTGATGACACATTCATCTGTGTAGAAGAGGAGAAAAAAATGTTTTGAGTGGAATCTGGGCACTGCCAGCAGGCACTCACTCACCTGTGAGGAGTAGGTTGAGTTTCTCCGGAGGCAGATGTCCGGGCAGGTCCCTAAGTTTTCCTGATGGAGTAACGTTCTTTCTGCCAATTCAGCTTTGGACTTCTCCGACAACATGGAGTGTGATCTCTGGTAACTTTTCTGAGCATGTAACTTGGAGCTTAAGGCTCCTGAAAAGCTGAGTTTAAAGAGACAACTGTGCTTATGATGAATGACCTAGAGAATAATCTGTCTCTTCTCTGGTTCTGTAAAAGTTGGCCTCTGGATTAGCCAGAGCTGTGGAGGATCTCGTTTGGTCTGTGTCCCACCTGTCCCCCAGGAGATTGATTTTCGCTGAACTGTGCTTTGACATAATACTAGGGGTGTAGGTGTCTAGTGAATGAAATGTGGTGGTATTTGATGGCTGGAGATGAAACTTGACAACCTTAGGACTGAAGGAGAGCTATTTTTTTCTAATCATTAAAAGTTGAGGGAGATTCAAGGAGACTTCCCCACTGGTCCTCAACACATACTGTATGGGGGGCTCCCCAGCCTGTAGTCCTAGCTGTGAAGCCACAGCAGATGTGGGGCACAGGGGAAGCATTTCCTCTCATCCCTCAGCCCTAGTCAGGTGCACACCCCTATCCTTCCTTGACCCTTTCTGGAGGACCCTTTTATAGCCTAGTGATCCTGCTTTGACTAATGTTGAGCAACAAGATTTAAAACCTTTTTCTGTGCTTTGTAGAACATGATTATGTGTTCCAGTGAGTTGTATTCAAGCATTGAGGGGGGATTTTCAATAAAAGCAATGTTATAAATAAGTTAGACCCGGTCTAGCTCACCCAGAGTTTATTTAATCTAGCATGTCTCTGAACCGTTTTCTATTAATAGTTTTGTAGAAAACTCATCTCTCTCTCACTTGTCTTCAGCAGAAACAACCTGTTTTCTGGTTTTTCCTAGAGGTGACCATTGGTCGTTTTTTCTGCTTGGCTGCTGTGGTCAGGGTGGATGCAGTTGCCCCACGTTCCCAGTGATCTTGGGCAAGAGGGTAGTGGTGGTAGTCTGGGTTCTTTGGTGGTTCTGTGCAGATTCTAAACTTTTGGAGGGAGTAGCTGGTAGGATCTGTGGTGATGGAAAAGAAAAGGGAACTTCTGCATGTGTGAGGCCCTGGCTGGGACAGCCTCTCGAGGTAGAAAAGGACCACCTGATTTTGTCCTTGCATGGAAATGTGTAAAAACAGTGGTAACATGAGTCTAATTGGTTCAAAATCAGCAAGGTTAATGGTAGTATGTAAATGGTATACGAATGTGCAATGTCTTTTAAAATTACTACTGTTTTTTTTCTCTGTCATTAGAGCCACAAATTCATTGTTACTATCTCATCTAAATTTTTTTTTTTTTTTTTTTTTTTTTNCTTTGTAGTTTCAAACCATGAATTATGTGGGACAGCTGGCTGGGCAGGTGATTGTCACTGTGAAGGAACTCTACAAGGGCATTAACCAAGCCACCTTGTCCGGGTGCATTGATGTCATTGTGGTGCGGCAGCAGGATGGCACCTATCAGTGCTCACCTTTTCATGTTCGGTTTGGGAAGCTGGGGGTCCTGAGATCCAAAGAGAAAGTGGTGAGTACAGAGGACAGCTTGTTCTCAAGAAGGGTGAAAGGTTAGATGGTAATAGAATAAATTATTCTTATGTGCTTTCTGGGTTCCCCCCCACCCCGCCACAGTGGGGGCCGGGACGGACACCTAAAAGTAAAATGTCTTTAGAAAGTTTACCTTACACAGCACTTTAAAATATTTAGGGGAGGGATGCTTGGGTGGCTCAGTTGGTTATGTGTCTGACTGGCTCAGGTCATGACGGCAGGGTCCTGAGCTCTAGTCCTGCATCAGGCTCCTTGCTCAGCGGGGAGCTTGCTTCTCCCTCTGCCTGCCCCTCTCCCTGCTTGTGTGCTTGCGTGCTCTCTCTCTCTGACAAATAAAATAAAAACTTATAAAATATTTAGGGCAATGCCTTCATACTATTTGTGAATAGGATAGACTGATGTAAAGAATACATTACATTTATTTAAACAAAATTAATGCCAAGTTTGTTTTGACAAAGCTGTTAAATCTTATTTGTATCTAAATTTTGTTAGTAATACCAGGACTTGTCTTGAGATCTTACTAAATGCACAACTACAGGCCATAGGCTTGTTGGCTTTTATTTATTTAGGGGAAGATTCATTCAGAAAGAAAGTAATTAGTGTTGGTTTTCCTTTTTCTTACATCCTCCACCTTCAAGTAATGGAGAAATGGGAAGGCTTGTTAATGTATTTGATGTCAATCAAGTTAGAACACTGAGCTGGTAATAAAACCTTGCAGGCTTTATTAGTAGTATTTTTCCCTTCTACTCTTATCCCACATTATCTCCCTGAACAACATAGGGAGATTTTGTCAGGATTTTAAAGTACAGTGAAAGATCCACACCATATTGGGGCACAGAACTATGTGTTAGAGGACCACTGGCGTAAGTTGGAAACCTCTATTTCCAGATGTTGGCTATTTTACATAGGTGATCTTACTCCTTAAAATAGAAATTTCTCTCTATTTTAATTAAACTTCGGTGGTTTTGAGAATGGAAGAAAACTTTTATAGGTTTCACACCACTAGATATTCTCTCTTCCTGTGTGCCCGCTCACCCCCAACACATCGTTTTTTTCTAGGTGTTATAAATCAGTTCTCCAGTGGAGAGCCATGTTGCAGGTTGGCAGGGTTTGTGCGGTCTGGCCTCTGTTCAGTCACCCTTTGGAAACCAAAAGCAGTCACGCAGTTCATTTAGTAACTTGAAAAGTTTCCATTGCAAAATGGTGTTCAGCCACAATTAGGCTTCTTGGAATTTTTTATTTCTTGCCAGTAACACTAACCTGTAGTACTCTCAGACTTCATCTGCTCTGGGAGAATCTGTACCAAACTGTTCATGCACTGAAATTTCCCATTAGCTGTGCAAGGATCTATTCATAAAATGGCTTATATGGCACTTCTGTTTGTTCTTGAGTCTTTGATCAGCAGATTGGTTAAGTCTTCTGGCCTTTCAGAATGGAATCTGCAGGCTGCTGTATATGTAAGCATTTGTGTATCTGTAAATGGTGTCTGGGCAGACAGCATACCTCTTTCTACATGCTGTATGCCTGTAGATATGGTAGAGTTTCTGTACAAGGCTGCCCAAATGATGTGTTAAAAATACCTTGTCACCCCTTGGATTTTAATAGGAATCTATCCATGAGACACAGGAAAAGAGAAAATTACTTCTTTTGCACTAGTATCCCAGAAATGCAAAGGATGTGTTTGGGAGGAAATTTGGCTATTTAACCAAAACACAGCTTTCCTGTGACAGTAAAACCAAAACCGTGTCTGCCTTGAGATACTCAGGCATATTTGGATTAACTGTTTCTTATTTTAGGTCACTTTGGACTAGGGAAAGCTATTCATTGATTTTAAACTAAGATCCCAGTTATGGTGACACCAATGAAGTAGACTTGAAATCATAATCATCTTTAAGCCTCTGGTTAGGGAGATACAGTGTAATAATTTTCCCACTGTTGTTGTTTGTTCTTATTTGATAGAACACCAATACTCCCAGTATAATTTATAACTCAAGAGTTGAATTTCAGAAGGTAAACCTTCTGAATATCAACTGATATTTTTTAAATAGCAATTTTGTTAGTTTAACACGAAACTAATGATTACTTATCGAAGTTAAATAACCCTATGTATTAGACAGCAAGTTTCCATTGTGGGTGACAAAAATCCACCTCGCACTAGCTTAAGCAGAAAAGGGAATTTATTGGCTTGTATAATTAAAGCTCAGGGGCATTTGAATTAATCAGGGCTTTATTTAGTGTCTGAAGGTGTTGCCAGCACTCTTTGTCTCCTCCCACCTCTCAGCTCTGCCTTCTTTGTTTTAGTGTCTGAAGGTGTTGCCAGCACTCTTTGTCTCCTCCCACCTCTCAGCTCTGCCTTCTTTGTGTGTGTGCTCTCTAATGCAAGATGGCCATAATACCTCCGGCTTACTTCCCAGGAACTCAGCGACCATAGTAGAAAGAGAGCTGTTTCTTCCTACAGAAGCCTCAGTGTTTAGTCTCCCTGACAGGCGTCAGTCTCCCTGGTCCTGTAGCTGGGGTGGAACATATTGATCGGCTTGGCATGGACAGCAGCCTCACCTCCTCACTCTGAAGCCATACCTGAAATAGATGGTCTGAAATAGAGGATGGATAGGTCCCCAAAGGACACACCAGAGATATTCTTACCTGAAGAATGGCTTGCCAGAGCAAAGTCTGCTATAGCCAGTATTTCTTTTCTTTTTAAGATTTTATTTATTGGAGGGTGGGAGGAAGGGGGAGAGAGAGAATCTCAAGCAGACTCCCGACTGATTATGACCTGAGCTGAAATCAAGAGTTGGCAACTTAACTGACTGAGCCACCCAGGCACCCCTACAACCAGTATTTCTAAAAAGCAAATCAGTTCTGTTTCAACATCTCAGTCATATATATATATTGAGTAAGATCAAGCTGCAGGGTAGGAAGTATGACTATATAGATACGAGTGTTGTTTTAGATACCAGTTTACAAGGAGTAGTAAATTAAAATGAGTATGCCAGTTTTCCCACGGCTGTTGTCTTTTTGTCCGTGATCCTATCCAGGATCCCACATTGCTTTCACCTATATTCTCTAACCATTCTGTCTTCCCTTACAACCTTGACTTTCAAAGAGTACAGATGGTTATTATATAGATTGTTATTGGTTACTACATAGATTGTCCATCAGTTTGAGTTTGTCTGATTTCTCATTTGAGGAAGAATAATGCAGAGTTAGGGTGTGCCCCTCTCAGGAGGCCCATCATGGTGCCATGTTTCATTACTGGTGATGTTAACTTTGACCCCTTGGTTAATGGTGTCTGTTAGGTTTCTTCACTGTAGACTTATTTGTGGGAGAAACTTGAAGACTGTGCAGATACCCTGTTTATCGTCGTATTTCCACCCATGAATTTTACCATACGCTGATGAATTTTGCCTGCAACAATTATTACAGTGGTGTTTGCCAGATGATTTTCTGTTTCCATCCTTCCTACTCTGTTAATTGAAATTCTGTATCAAAGAGCTCTCTCTTGCTACTCAATTATTTATTTACGTCAGTATGGACTTCTGAATATTAATTTTACTCTCTGGGTTATAATCCATTATTATCATTATTTAGTTGATCAGATTGTCCCAGGTTTGGCAATTCGTAGTTATTAGCTCCTTCAAGTTGAGTCCTTTGAAATGCTCCCGTCATTTTTTGAGCACTTCATTACTTTCTGGCACCATACAATATTCCAGAAGAATCTACTTTACCTGCCTCAGCCCTGGAATTAGTTTATTTCTCTGAGGAACGGTGGTTCCTCTTATTAGAGAATAGTGTCTAGAAACAAAGAATCTAGTCACTATGTGTGCTCATTACTAACTGAGGTGTCATTGCTTCTAGGCCCCAGTGGGCAGAGCTGGAAAAATCTATGTATGTAGATACACGTACCTACATCTGTCTGTAAAAATCATGAGTTCCCACTGATTCCAACCCATCACCAGAAAGTTCCTCCTCATCTCCGTATTTGTGACGTCTTTCTCTGACAGTGAGAAACATGCCTCTTACTATGTAATATGTTTACTTGTTCAGTCCTAGAATAATACGTAAAATAATTTCAGAACTGCTAACCCATATCTGTGATTTTTAAAAAATTACTACAATGTTTGTTTTTGGTTCTTTTTGTCTTTAGACTTAAAATACTTAGAATACCATTTTTCACTTAGGTTAGTTTTCTTCCTTACTCTGCAGTGTGGTTATGTTACTCACATATAGGCTTTTTATAATAAGCATTTTGACAACATATGTCAGTTAATGACTTTCGGTGACCTGATGTGACCCAGCAGTCAGTGTCAGAAGGGATAATTAATTGGTCCTCACTGGGAAAAACCCAGCGGACCATGCAGTTGTTCCCGCTGTAAGGGCCTTGCAAAGCTAAATACACTTAGGTTGTGGACTGCTCTATTTATATTTATATTTCTATATATTTTAGTATTTATGTCCCCTGAACCAGTCTAAAACTGGAATTTACAAGTTTATCTATGAGAGTTTTGAAAGTTAGGGGGTACCTGGGTGGCTCAGTCAGTTGAGCATCTGCCTTCAGCTCAGGTCGTGATCTCAGGGTCCTGGGATCAAGCCCTGTGTCAGGCTTCCTGCTCAACAGGGAGTGTGCTTTTCCCTCTGCCCCTTCCCTGCTCATTCGTGCATGCGTGCTCTCTTTCTTTCTCTCAGGTACACGAATATCTTATTCATTTAATATTATAAGGTATTTAAAGGCATTTATTCATAGTCAATAGATTAACAACTGCATTATTTTTAAATGATAAGTATTTAATATTTCATAGGTACACAGTTCTTACTTTGCATTGTAGTACAGATCATTAAAATGGGTAAGCTGAAACCAGGCAAAACAAACTTAATAACTGAGAAAAATTAGGATTTTCCCATGATTTTTATAAATTTTTGTCAAAACTTTAAAAATTTCTGTTACAGGTGTGCCTGGGTGGCTCAGTCGTTAAGTGTATGCCTTTGGCTCAGGGCATGATCCCGTCGTTCTGGGATCGAGCCCCGCATCGGGCTCTCCGCTCTTCTGGGAGCCTGCTTCTTCCTCTCCCACTCCTCCTGCTTGTGTTCCCTCTCTCGCTACCTCTCTCCGTCAATCAATCAATCAATAAATAAAATGTTAATATATTAAAACATAAAAATCAAATTTCTGTTACAAATGTATGAGAAAATGAAAAATAATAAAATGATGTTTAGTACACTGCAATTTAAAGCATTAGAAGCATGGAGAACTAAAGTGTCCTATTTCTTTGTAAAATAACTTAACCAGGATGAGTTGGTTTGAACAGTGCTTGTATTCTTGATATAAAACTTGTAATATGGAACAAGCATCTTTTCTTTGTCTTGGAAAATTACCATTCTCTTTTCTGTGTCTCGATCAGCTTTCAGGTTTTCATCTCCGAAACATTCAATATCGTGACGTATGTCTGAGAGTTCCTTCAGTGTGAAGTGTTTTTCCTGTGTCACTTCCTCTGGGCCGTCTTCATCCTTTTGTCCAACCACTTTCCTCCTTTGTGTGGATGAGCTCACCTTCACCAGGTTCCTCTGGCTGCACACTTGAGTCTTTCAAATGGCAGCAGGGTCACCATTCCTGCAGTCAGCTATTTCTTTTCTAACTGTTGACACTCAGTTTGAATTTTACTTCCAGTCTTATTACTCTGTTAGGTTAGGTTGCACTTCCATCTTCTCCAATTTCCTCTTAATTATCCATTTTTATAAAATGTCACCTGGGTTTTTCAGTGGGAGGCAAGGAGACAAGTACAACTATAAGCTTTGCTGTCTGTGCCTGAACTGAATAACCTATATGCTTTGACTAGTCACCAGCAGACTTTGAACAGTGATGTGACGGATTACTGATCATGACGGGCATCTGTTTTTATATAGTGATTTGTAGATAGGAGAGCAGCCAGTGAAGTTTGTGCTTTCTGCAGTTACAGTTAACATACCACAGTAACTGAAATCTGTATTTGCCTGAACCATGCCAGGTGAGGCCTGGCTGTGCTCACATGGTTTTCGGCAATTATATTCCCCCTGTTTTATGCCATTTGGGGAATTAAATAAGTAAAATATTATATGTCCTAAAAATAAATGATAAAACATTTTCTTTCCTTTCTTATATAACATCCCCTTCCTCCCCAGGTCTGTTTAGTTTTTTAGGGTAGGACGGTAGGGCAGGTAGCAGTGTTTCTCTGGGACACTCAGTATAGGAACCTCAGTACTAACTTTGGCTTGGTTTAGGTTCAAGGAAAGTTTTAATACTAAATCACACTTTGTTTCTCCTCTTAGATTGATATCGAGATCAATGGCGATGCAGTGGATCTTCACATGAAGTTGGGTGACAATGGGGAAGCTTTCTTTGTGGAGGAGACTGAAGAGGAATATGTAAGTTCTAGTGGGTTACACCCACTTTACACATTGTACTCAGGCCTCCAGGACCTGTCCCAAAACAGAAATGTTAAGTAGTTTTCATGTTCATAGAGGTGATTGTTACAGGTTAAACAAGCTTTAGTTTTAGGCTAAAAAACGAAGCTGTCAGGAAAGAGCTTAGAGGAGTGAGGAACTTTTCTCCCCACCAAGTGTCAGGGTACAGAGAACGTGCAGAACGCCTTTGCACTTGCTCTTTTTCTGTCTTTAATGAGCTTTCTTACTTAGTATCTGTTAGAGTTTACACCTTGACTTGAATACGTTCAGTTCCGCCTAAATACTGAAGGCATATCTCTGCAGGCTGTGTTTGTACTTGGTGTGACCTTTAAACCTGGAAAATGTGTGTACCATTTTGGTTAGGGATGTTGGATCTCTCACCTTGAATAGTCTTGAGAATTAGTTTATTATGATCTCAGGAGATTTAAATTAATTGGCCTATATATTTTTTAATGATTATTGCATGTTTGGCTTTTTTCAGTAAGAGAGCACAGTTTGTTCCCTCTCCCACCCCCACCCCGTGTATCTACTGATGTGAATGGCGGTAAGCTGTTCTTGATGGAGTTAGTGTGGGTCTTAGAAGAGGCTTCATTGCAGCTTTTATTATAATGAGTAAAATCTCAGCAAAAATGATAACCTTCAAGTTATTAAAGACACAGGACTACTGTTGGGGGTTTTGAAGATGAACTGCATGTTGGATGTCATAAATTCACAAAGAAAAATGTCACCAAAAAATACACCGAACAGAATGAGATTGATTGTTCATCATTTTTAGAGAGAAGCCAACAATTTAGATGCCAGTATGTAAAGCAGCATTGCAAAGTACGATTACGAAAGGGAATCTTTCCAGACTGATATTTCTTCTAGTACCTTAATTACTTGCTTTCATATTACCTCATTTGTGTTTACTTGGCCTTTCCTCATCAAAGACCGAAGCAAAAAGCAGAATGAAACAGTAAATGAGTTATCACAAGAATAAAATATTTTTGATGTCTTCCTTAAAATCATGTGTATTTCAGAACAGTGAACGATTAGGCTTTGTATAAATCAACAAGCAAGAGGACTGGGTTACTGGTAGTTCGTTACCTGATTCTCATGGTCCGTTCTGATGATTCCATTTATAACTCTGCTTAGCAAGGTTAACTTGCAGAGTGTCAACTTTTCCAGCCTCTTTTTCCTATTCCATGTATCATCAAATTGTTCAGATTTTCTTTAGAATAGTGTGCTCTCAAAAAAAAAAAAAGGTAATTCATCCCACAGCATTGGAATTACTACTGTGTCACATGCTATGAATATAACATGCATGCCCCAACTCTCCAGGAGTTTATGGTTTTAAAGGGAGTAAATGTTACCAAAACCTATCTGTCTTCCATTTATTTACATTTTTGTTTCTTGTTCTGACAGAGGTTTACTGTCATACACTGCATACACTCCCATACACTGCAGACAGTACTAGGAAACGCCACCAGTGACAAAACAGCTTTTAAGAAGTACCAGTAAACTTTATTTATAACAAGGACTATTGAATTAAAAGGCCCTAGAAGTTAGAGACCACAGCCTGTCACTTGAGTGCCCTGGGGGCTTGAGGAATAATACCCTGTTACTACAGTTTCTCTTTAAGTGTGTGTTGCTGGTGAACACAGATTTTGTTTAGATAAACGAAATTTTGGCTTCCGGGTAATACGTCTACTAAAGCCAAATTAAAAAGCTTGATTTAGAACAATTATGGAAACTCACTCATTTTCAGGACTATTAGGTAAAAATTTGAGTATTCTAAGTTATTTGAGGTTAATTTATACCTCTATTACATACCTTCCATTTCCCCCATGATACAAAGGGAAGGGATGAAGTCAGTAACTAAGAAGTTAATTTTCTGAACAGGAGACTTGATCATTTGTTTGATATTAAATTACAAGTTTAATTCTTTCTTTCTTCATTTTTAAAGATTATTTTAGAGAGAGCACTCGCACAAGTGGGGAGGAGCAGAACAGAGGAAGAGGGAGAGAGAATCTCAAGCAGACTCCCCACTGAGCACGAAGCCCAACACAGGTTTTAATCTCAGGACCCTGAGGTCCTGACCTGAGCCGAAATCAAGAGTGGGATGCTTAACTGAGCCACCCAGGCACCCCACGAGTTTAATTATTTCTAATCGTCGGGCCTTACTTCTTTTGAATTCCTGAAAGGCTGTCTTACATACATTACAATTTTAAAATCCACTAATTTTATTTGTTAACAGGGTTTTGTCTGTCTTAATCACCTTCTTCCACCTTCCTTTAATTTAGCAAACAAATTTTACCGTAGATCCTCACTTCACTTACCTGTCCTGCTGCCCCCCCCATGGGGTGTTCCTGATCTCCGCCTTCTGCTTTATCCTGTTACTGTTCTTTGTAAGTTCTTGACAGTGTGCTTTGTACTGCCTCCTCGGAATGCTGCTGTTGCTTTGAACTTCCCTTTACAGAGAATTTAATTGGCTTGCTTTAATTACCGTTTTCATGGGTTTGTGCTAATTTGGTATATCTGTTCCTTCACATGTATTCAGTTACATGGGCCAAATGAAGTATTTGTGTGTGCCAGGGTAAAGACCTATTCAGAGTAGAGTGGGCAGTGACTTAGTTCAGTGTGACACACTTACTTTGGGGACTGTGTATTCTTTCTACCACTGTGAATTTAGATACACAAAGAGTTCATTGTTTTTGATTCACTGTCCACTTTATCATGGAGAACTTTTCTTTTACCATGTTCTTTTTAAAGGAAAAGCTCCCCGCTTACCTTGCCACTTCACCAATTCCTACTGAAGATCAGTTCTTTAAAGATATTGATGCCCCTTTGGTGAAATCTGGTGGAAATGAAAGACCATCTCAGAGTTCAGACATCTCACACATCTTGGAAACAGAAACGGTTTTCACTTCAAGTTCTGTGAAAAAGAAAAAACGAAGGAGAAAGAAATGCAAACAGGACAGTAAGAAGGAAGACCAGACTGCTTCTCCTGCTGCAGAGGATACTGTGGATGTGGAAATGAGCTCTGATGACGACAAGGGGGCCCAGTCAGCAAGGTAGGGCTGTCTGTGCAGGTGCTAGGCTTATGCACACACTGTGGGCAGAGCTCAGGTAAGCTAGTTGCAGTTGTTTCTTACATGGATCTACAGTGTGAGGTTTGGGCTTGTTTTTCCCCATGACAGTTTATTGTAGTTTCAGTGGAAGAGGAATTTTTTTTCCTTTCTGCTATTTTTTTTTTTTTTAAAGATTTTATTTATTTATTTGGCAGAGAGAGAGAGAGACAGCCAGCGAGAGAGGGAACACAAGCAGGGGGAGTGGGAGAGGAAGAAGCAGGCTCCTAGTGGAGGAGCCTGATGTGGGGCTCGATCCCAGAATGGTGGGATCACGCCCTGAGCCGAAGGCAGATGCTTAACGACTGAGCCACCCAGGCACCCGCCTTTCTGCTATTCTATAAAATTTGCCATCAGACATCCTGCAATGGTATTAAAATACCACTTGAAGCAGACCAGCAGTGTGTGTGTTTTCAGCCAGTAGTTTTCCTAAAGCCAAATGAATTATAAGTTACAAAGAAGATCTGAATTAGTGACTTGGCCTTTGGGCAATGTCGGGTGTATATCCTTACTCAATTTTGGTATCTCATCTATTTCTGGGAAGTTGAGAGTTGTTTAGAGTTTATCACCAGAACATTCCTAGTAAGTTGAAGAGGAAAGGAGGATTTTTGTCGGTTTTGTTTGTTTGTTTTAAAGTGAGAAATCTTGATTACTTATTTACTAGCTCAGTGGAAGAGCTTAAAATATATGCCACTTTTCGAGTCATCAGTGCCTAGGGTTTAAAAGGTGACAGTTGGGGGTAGAGTATGTATTTTTTTGTTCAAGATTTTGATTTTTAAAAGGTTATCTGAGATCTGTTCCATTGCTCTGGCACTGGTGGACCATGTGTGTGTCAGCAGGGTGGTTTACTTTTTTGGTGAGCATTGGACAAGAAGTTGCTGCCCACAAGTGACCCTAAAGTTCTATTCTACTTACAGTTCTTCCAGAATCCACCAGAAAGGACACTGAAGTAACACTTTTGCCCTCAAAGTTTATTCATGTGTGTCTTTTATCATAATGTAATTGAGCAAAGCTTAGAATTATTATTACTTTTTAAGATTTTATTTATTTGAGAGAGAACGCACAAGGGAGAGGTAGAGAGAATTGGAAGCTGATTCCACACTGAGCACGGAGTCCAACGTGGGGCTTAATTCCATAACCTTGAGATCATGACCTGAGCCGAAACCAAGAGTCAGAAGCTTAACCGACTGAGCCACCCAGGCGCCCCAAAACTTAGAATTCTTGAACAACCATTTAGAAAGTTAAAACATTTCTAAAACATAGGCAGAGTTTCCTACTAAATGTACAAGAATCATTCTCAAGATTTTGTAAATGAGTGTTGTAAATGAATGCATTACAAAAATACTATAGTGCATGCCTCACTTTTCCAAATTGTGCAAAAGGCTGCATCAGCCAAATCTGTCAGAGTACCGATGTGGTCGACAGTTACAAATGGTCGTCCACTCTCTCTCCAGGCCAGAACGTTGCGTTTTTGGGAAGCAGGCATGTCAGAATGCATGTAAATTAGGGCGTTGTAATAATTTTCAGGAGCCTGGTGGCTTGCTTTTTCTTTAGATTACCATGGATCATAGATACTGCCACCTGGAGGAACTCTTTCCTAAAATTGCGCTAAAACAGGTTCTGCTTAATTATGTAGCCAAAAAAAATGAGGACTTTAAAAAAAGGACAAAATGTAGCAGTCATGGGAATTCAGGTCAGATGTATACTGAATAAGTGCTGAGCTGACAGGTAGGCCCGTTACGTTTTTGATTGTGGAACAGCAGCTACTTGATCACACTCTTCTGGGCCTTTGTTTCTTTTTAAAAAATTTTTGTTTTAAGATAATTTATTTGAGAGAGTGAGCAGGGAGGGGAAGAAAAGCAGACTCCCCACTGAGTGCAGAGCCGGGCACAGGGCGCTATCTTATGACCCTGAGGTTATGACATGAGCCCAGAATCAAGAGTCAGACACGTTTAACGGGGGGCTAACCCACCCAGGCGCCCCTGGGCCTGTTTCTTAATCTATGAAATAAGAGAATTGAACTACATGGTTGGCAGGGCCCTTTCCAGTTCAGCATCTAAATTCTAAAATAATTGGGGGGGGAGATATTTAGGGTCAAAAGTATTAACAACATATTAAACAGGTTAAAGAATCAGAAAAAGAATGTGAAGTCAACTGCTTTGCAGTTGTGCAGCCTAGAAATTAGGTAGGGTTGGGGAGTTCGGAGCTTTCAGTTATCTTCCCCTCCTCAGGCCCCTACATATAGGAAAGAAATCGTTTCCAGAGAAATACCTGAAATTGTGTGTGTGTGTTTTTTTTTTTCTTAAAGATTTTATGTATTTGAGAGAGCGTGTGCTAGCGTGAGCTTGTGGAGGGAGGGGTGTGGAGGGGCTTAGGGAGACGCAGACTCCCCACTGAGCAGGGAGCCTGACTCTGGGCTCAATCCCAGGATCCTGAGATGATGACCTGAGCTGAAGGCACACACTTAACCAACTGAGCCACCCAGGCACCCCCTAAAATCGGTTTCTATTTTTTTGGTAAATAGCATTCTATTTAAATACCATTCTCTTTACTTTTCAAGAATTTCGTTGATAATAGAGTTAAGGTTAATTGAGGCTCCTTGAAGGAGGCAGGTGAAAGATGAAATCTTTAGTGGCCTGCTATCGCACAGCTATAAGAAAACACACTGGTGAAAATTGGAGAGCTTTAAACTACACTGAGCTTTGTGTAAACTGTACCTAGTGAGTCTCTCCCTCGAGGATGAACTTTGGCTTGTATATACCGTGGGAGCCTTGTTTGTCCTTCCAGAAGATGGATGGATATATTAGTGTGTATACGTATTAGAAACACTGCACCTGGCTAAGTAGTCTTTTGGAGGGAAGAGACCTGTCGGATTAGATGGTGCTCTAGCAAGGTCCCAGCAATGTTAAAAATGGAGAATTAAGACCACAGCATCAGAAAGGGATCTCTTCTTTTAATCTACCAAAGGAGATGTGTTTATAAGTTGCATCTGGAAGTTAAGTACAGGGAGCCTAAGACTTTTTTTATAAACAGCATCTGTTGCCCTGAGGCCACATACTTCATCTCCTGATCAATAACTGGCTTCTAGATAACGCTCCGTGTGTTTCTGTGGTGACAGGAATCTTAGAGCCAGCTCCCTGCCTTTCCTCCCCTTCACCACTTTTTCTTTTTCTTTTTCTCTTTCTTTCTTCCTTCCTTCCTTCCTTCCTTCCTTCCTTCCTTCCTCTTCTTCCTCTTCCTCCTCTTCCTCCTCCTCCTCCTCCTCTTCCTCTTCTTCTTCTTCTTCTTCTTTTTTTTTTTTTAACTAGGCTCCATGCCCATTGTGGAGCCCAAAGTGGGGCTTGAATTCACGAGCCTGAGACTGAGATCTGAGCTGAGATCAAGAGTCAGACGTTTAACCAACTGAACCACCCAGGCACCCACTCCCCTTCATTTCTGACACAGTAGACAGAGAAACAACGCAGGGCTCCTTTCAGTCCTATTATGAGGCATCTTTTATGGGAAATGTCCTGTATCCAAAAGCAGCCTGAGATTAGCCATACTGAAATTACTGACCAATAACTGTGCTAAGGCTGAGGATAAACACTGTTTACAGAGTTAGTGATGTTCGGTCATGGTAGTTAACAACCCCATTTATCTCTGACATACCACCAGTTAAATAGACAAAAATTCATTTAGTCCCTCTGATTTATCCCCCATACACACTATTTTAGTTTCCTTTTGATTTTCTTCCTGCTTTTAAAAAATTGAGGTACAATTTATGTACAGTAATATCCATAGAACTTAAGTGTGCAAGTATACAGTTGAGTGAATTTTGACAGTTGTATATACATTATGTAACCTCTCTTGGTTTTTGAGTAGGGAAGATAACTGGTTTATAAAATGGTATTAAAGCATGTTGAGATGCACCTGTGAATGCTTAGTTGCTTTATTATATATACTCAGGATGAATTTTGGCAGCTGAACCTCCCACTTCCTCCTGCCCTGACTCGGTATTAAACTGTTTACCCTACTGCAGATTCCCTGCTCTTCAGTGTTTATGTATTTGTCCTGTATCTTGACATAGATACAGTGTTCATACTGTTGTCTTCACATTCCAGTATCTACCCTCCCTTTTGTCCTCATGTCATGTAAATTCATGTTAATAGGTTGTGGTCTACCTAAGCTGGTCGAATGTTCTCAGGCATGTCTGCCATTTTGAAAAATGCTTAGCAAGTTTTTAGAAGTCTTTAGTTAATGAATCATAGGAATGAAGGGAACCTCAACATCAGCAACCTTTTCCACCACCTAACGGGTCTAAACTAATGGGCTTTATTTTTGTCAGGAAATGCCCAGAGAAGACCATTTCATATCTTCTGGGGTTGTAAATTCTTTTTTTAAAGATTTTATTTATTTATTTGAGAGAGAGCACACAGAGGCAGAAGGAGAAGCAGGCTCCCCACTGAGCAGGGAGCCCGATGTGGGTCTTGATCCCAGGACCCTGGGATCATGACCTGAGCCAAAAGCGGACGCTTAACTGACTGAGCTACCCAGGCGTTCCTGGGGTTATAAATTCTTAATGATGCCTGATCTCGCTCACTCTCTCCCTCCCTCTCTCAGTATTTTACTAAACCCAACTTGCTTTCCTGAACTCTTCTGGGCTTACCTTTTATACTGCAGTGAAATATGTTTCAAAAATATTTTTAGTAAGTTTCTGTGACTTTTATGTT
This sequence comes from Ailuropoda melanoleuca, assembly GCF_002007445.2. Classification (NCBI taxonomy): domain Eukaryota; kingdom Metazoa; phylum Chordata; class Mammalia; order Carnivora; family Ursidae; genus Ailuropoda; species Ailuropoda melanoleuca. The sequence goes on from NC_048231.1 coordinate 55,510,485, forward strand.
GTACTTTTCAAACCACTTTCAAATACATGAATAATGATGGGTCAGGCTCTCTGATGCTTTCAGGTTTGTCAAGTAGGGACTGTTCATAAGCATCTGGTTTTCCCTTTTTACAGTTTTTACCATTTGAGTTTCATTTTTTAAGAAACGAGTATTTTTACCTAGATGTCTGCCTTTCTCAAGTATATGTTTCTCTCCCCTCGAATGAGGTGTTATTCCAGAGTTTAATTCTTGTGAGAGAAAGGAGAGAGAGTGAGGAAAACCTTAACTTAGAAGATGCGGCTATGTGGAAAAACCATGACATGGCAGACTTAGTGGGAAAGCAGAGCACGTTCAGTGAGGATATAAAGGAAGAAAGGCAATATTAGAGTTAATAAACTGACTTCTACCTCTATTTTTTTTTTAATTTATTTACTTGACAGAGACAGCCAGGAAGAGAGGGAACACTAGCAGGGGGAGTGGGAGAGAAAGAAGCAGGCTTCCCAGTGGAGCAGGGAGCCCGATGTGGGGCTTAATCCCAGGACTCTGGGATCATGCCCTGAGCCGAAGGCAGACGCTTAACGACTGAGCCACCCAGGCGCCCCTTCTACCTCTATTTTTAGTCTACCAAATTAAGTCATACAGATATTTTCATTTTATATAGAATATCTGTCCTGGGAGAATGTAGAATTTTCTATAAGAAGCTCTTAAACTGAAAAGTGTAGTGCTTTACACTTTTCAAAGGTTTTCTTTGTACTTTTTTTATACTTTGCAGAGCTCTCAACATATACTACATAAATCTCATATAGACTCTCAAATAGCACAAGTGGTAAATTTCCAACTAAAGATGTACAGCTGGGGCCCACAGTGTTTCTGAGGGATGTTTTCAAGGTTATATGGCAAGTTAGTTACATTAACTGTGCGAATTCAAGAAAACCAAGGGTGAATTAATTAAAACCTTATTATAAGCATTAGTTCATTGTCCTGTAGTTCTGAGGTGTCTGTATGAATGAATCTTAAAAGCATTTATTGTGTTTTTGTATCATCTTCCTCATATCCCTATATCTGTAGATTCTAAATAAGGAGAAAGTTCTCAGGTAATTCTTGACCCAAACAAAAAGAAAAATAAGTTCTGTGTTTTTTTTTAAGAGTTTTAAGGGTATTTTTGAATTTTTGAACCATAGCTCGTCTTCAGCTCATAGTCTCGTATTTGCTATAATATACAGGTGAGTATAATGAAAGAACAAGGGCTTGTTTTGAATTCAGCCACTTAACTAGCTCTTTGATTTTGGGCAAATTACTAAACTTCTCTGGATCCTTGATTATTTAATAGCTAAAATAGAATAGTCCTACCTCAGATTTGTAAGGATTGAATGAAATACACATAAAGCCTTAGTTTTCCTCTTCTAGCCTTTGAATCAATTACCTTGAAGGACTGTAAAAGGGAATTTTTAATCACATCTTCTTTTCTGTCTCCTGTTTATCCCGTGCCTCAGTCGTAATTGCAGTTGTGTATGGTGGGTGGCATCAGTGAGTCCCCCTTCTCCTTCATATTTTCCTTTTAAGAGGATTAGTTGTTAATCACTTGGCCTTCTTCATTTGTGTCGTCTAAACATGTGTCAGTAGATTTGGGGATATTTTTAAGCTGACATAATGTCATTGTTCCTGACTTTGTTTTTTTTCCTTTCACAGAGGATCTTCAAATGCTTCCTTAAAGGAAGATGAATATAAGGAACCTTTGCTCTTCCATTCTGGGGATCACTACCCCTTATCTGATGGAGACTGGTCCCCTTTAGACAAGTAAGTATTTTAAAAATTTCTCAGTTTCTTTAAGATATATTTCTGTTATTGGACAGTAATAATATTTCCCGTTTCTCTCATACAGGAAAACTGAATGAATATGTACTTGTAACATGAATATGTACCTTCCCTCTCAATAAATTATTTTGTTTCTAAACTTGGTCTGACTTATGCTCACAGTATCTGGTCAGCGTAGATCGGCGTAGTCAGCATAGAATTCGGCCCTCTACAATTCTTCTAAAGTGTTAACTATTAACTGTAACTGTGGATAATGTGAAGAAACATGCAGTAACACTTTGTTCTGTGTTCAAATCCAGTTTCTCTCATGTATTATGTTAATTTAACCCATCTTTCTGTGCATTTCAAAGGTAAAATTAACTTTCTCATTGATTTCTTGTGCCAGTCAGTGGGATAATGCATATAAAACGTTTACAGAGAACCCAGCAAGTCCTCAATAGATATTGGTTGGTGTTGTTTTTATTATTACTAAAGAACTCAAATGGAAGAAATGATTGATATTCCCTTCAGTAGAGTCTGTATTGGCAGGATAAAGTTGATATATTCAAACTTACATTTCTCTTAATCTGTCGAGCTCAGCAAGACTGACGTTCCCTACTTAAAAGGCATCACATTTCTTTGTCCTGTGTTTGTAGCCCCTATTCCCCAGCGGCAGTGTGTCCTAAGAGTGATTCAGAGCTGGAAGTGAAACCAGCCGAGAGCCTGCTCAGATCTGAGTCCCACATGGAGTGGACGTGGGGTGGGTTCCCAGAGTCCACCAAGGTACTAATGTTTACTTGCCTGTGGAGTTATGTCCAGTTAAAAACCTGTGAGGCGTGTCTGTCATTGAATGAAGGGAGGAGGGGTGATTTCTGAGCTGGCAAGTGTGAATATAATGATGGTAGTGCCCTCATGTGGTCACATGAGGAAATCTAAAGTTAACATTTTTCATAACTGTAACAGAAGGAATCCAGCATTATTTTGTCTTTCTGTTGAGTAAATAATGAGAATTTCCACACTTAAGTTTTAAATAGGAAATTGATTTTATGAAAGCTTTTTTGCCAGCTCATAATGAAAGAATTGGAATGATACGTTACTTGAGAGAGAAAATATTTAGACCCTCTTAAGTTTTGTTTTGTTTTTTAAACACATTTTGCATATATGTGTGATTTGCATTGAGACTTGACTACCCACTTTTATGCTGTTTTAACAGAGCATTGAGGTATAGTCCAACCAGGGCTAAGTTTTCATATAGCACTCAAGTTTTCTCTCTGAAAATGAATATTCTCCCTCTTAGCATCTAAAAATTGTGCTATTTCCTTAGTCTTCTCCGGTGTTTAACTCTTCATAGTATAGCAGTTTGAAATAGAACTCTTTTGTAAGTATCATGATACTGAACAAAATGCAGTGATTAGTTTTTCCCACTTCTTAAGTATGAAATATCTCACTCATACAAAATCATATGTTTACCAAATGTGCTAAGTTATAAATAAAAGGAATACATTTACCTGCCTCTAGCTTAAGAAATAGATTGTAATAAATACCTTTGAAGGTAATTTAATTTTTTAAAACTTTTTTTTAGGTCAGCAAAAGAGAGAGATCTGACCATCATCCTAGGACAGCTACAATTACACCTTCAGAAAATACCCATTTTCGGGTAATTCCCAGTGAGGACAACCTCATAAGTGAAGTTGAAAAAGATGCTTCCATGGAAGAAACAGTCTGTACCATAGTGAAACCGAAACCCAGAGCCCTGTGTAAGCAGATGAGCAGTGCAACTTCCGCTGCAGAACTTCTCGAACCTCCCCCGGAGCCACCTCAGATTTCATCTGTGTTCGATGCAGACCACCTTCCTAACCCGTCATTAGTGGAGGCCCCCTCAGAATCAAAACCTGCAGCGAAAGTAGACTCACCATCAAAGAAGAAAGGTAATCATCTGTTTGATTTGGCATCAGGTACTGTAAATTTAGATGATAAGTGATTTTAGTTTTTCAAATGATATGTGATGGCTGCTTTTGTATCTGGACTCCCTGACCAGGACCTGGCACACACTGCTCGGATCGCGTGTTTAACACGGCTTCCCCACTGCACTGCAGTTTCCACTCTGCTCTCTCCCGACTACTCCTACTCAGTACACCCTTGGGAGGCATTTTTTGAAAAAAATTAGCATGTTCAAATCAGTTAATGCATAAAATTAACCATTTTATTGACAAAGTATGCCAATCAAGTGAAGTGGAATCCCCAAGAAATTTTATATTCAAAAAGAAAAAGTTGGATGAGAGAAAAGTGTTTTCACCAGAAACATCTGGTTAGTTGAGGCCAAATTAAGTACTTTTTTCCCGGTAATGTGGTATATAAATAAATGTACACTTATTATTAGTATGTGTTCTCTTCTTTCATTGATTATTGCCATCTAAAACATAAAAGGTTGGGTCCAACTCTTGGCCCAACAGCTCTCTCTCACTTTTGGAATACAAGTTTAATAAGTCAGAACATTCTTACTATTAAAAATACAAAGTTGTCTGTTGACACTTTTTAGTACAGTAAGAGCCAGAGCATACTCACTGTCTAAACACTGGCCTTGGACCCTATTTTTTTAGGGAAGTAAAACCTTATCTGAAAATTGAAAATACACCAAAGGTTAAATAATCACAAACTGACTTTTAATAAATAACCACTACAGGTATGGATCTTCAGAGTCACTTGGAAATAACTTAAGTCAATCAAGAGAAAGACAAATACATGATTTCAGTCTCGTGTGTCATTTAAGAAACAAAACAGATAAACATAGGGGAAGGGAAGGAAAAATAAGACGAAAACAGAGGGGAGACAAACCATAAGAGACTCTAAACTATAGGAAATAAACAGTGTTGCTGGAGGGGAAGTGGGTGGTGGATGGGGTGACTGGGTGATGGGCATTAAGGAGGACGCTTGATGGAATGAGCACTGGGTGTTCCATGCAACTCGTGTGGGTCACTAAATTCTACCTCTGAAACTAATAATACACTGCATGTTAATTAAATTGAATTTAAATTTAAAAAAAGAACTTATAATAAAAGAATTTGAGTGTCGAGGGTGTTTGTGGCTAAATGAGATCATCCAGCTGATGACCCAGCTTAACCTGGTACCTGCCCTTTCATAGTGCAGCACCTTTTCAGCCAAAGGCCCATAACCATGTGTTCCACTCTAAGAACTGGTAAGGAGGAAATCCAGTTTTCAGGGTCAGTGTTTTTAGTCTAGAAAATAATGACCCCTATTCCTACCACGTGGTGACCCCTGGGGGCAATAATAACCCCCTATTCTTAGTACAAACCATTTGAAAAATGTTTGCAAGCATTATGACATTTCACCTTTAAGTACTGTAAGATAACACCTTCGAAGAATAAGAACGCTGTCTGCACAACCATAGGACGACCATTGTCATCTGGAAGAATTCATACTCTGTTTCCCCACATGTGCCAAGAAAAGCTTTTTAGCTGGGTGTTTTCCTCCCCCAAACCAACATCTCATCAAGGCTTACATGTTGCATTTGGTTCTTCTGTTTAACCTTTTTTAAATTTAGAACAGCCCTGCCCACACACATACTCCCTCACTCTTCTATACACACACCAGTGCACCTCTTTTCTTTTCATGATACTGACCTTTTCAAGAGCCCAGTCAATTCTCTTGTGTGCTTTCTCACATTCTGGATGTATCTGATAGGTTTTTTTTTTTTTTTCCCAAGGTGACATCCCCATGTTTCCTTAAACTGGAAGTTGGCTCTAGAACAACACTGCCCAATAGATAGCAGTGTGAGCTGCATATGTCACTTTGAATCTTTTTAAAAAAAAAAAAGGTGAAATTAAGTTTTGTAATATATTGAGCTAGTCAGTCTAAACTATTACAATCTTAATCTGTAATCAGTATAAAAATTGAGATATTTTAGATTTTTTATAGTAAATCTTAGAAATCTGGTGTGTGTTTTACACATTTTTTAACACATTTTACACACCTCACTTCAGACTAGGACACTGGTAGCTTACTATGGTGGGCAGTGCAGATCTAGAGGCTTAGTTAGATTTGGGTTCAACGTTGTTTATTTTTTGAATTGAAGATTACCTCTGGGGTATATTGAGTATTTTATATAGTGTCTCATAATGTCCCACTACTAGTGATTCTAAATGTGACCACTTGTTTAAGGTGTTGTCTGCCAGATTTATCCATTTTAAAGGGTATTTGTCCTTTTGCAATCAGAAGGTAATGCTTGGTGATACTTTGGCACCATGTGACTGTCCTGTCTAGCAACACTTCCATTACATTTTTAGAATAATGACCTCTTTCTCAGTGCCAGTGATTTCATCCAGTTCAGTTATGCTTATTCATATTCTTAAGAAAACTTTATCATGATATCTAATGATTCAGGGGCTAGGATTATTCATGTAACAGCACATGAAAGAAGTTAGCGTGTGTTTATTGTGCGATTGTTACGTGTGTAACACCGAATTTCTCTTTCATTGGCATGGATGCTTGAGAACCAACACAAGGGAAATGTTAATTGACACCTTTAAAAATAAAACGCAAGTTGGTACGCCGGGGTGGCTCGGTCCGTTAGGCGTCTGCCTTCTGCTCAGGTCATGGTCCCGGAGTCTTGGCATCAATGATGCTCCACGTCGGGCTCCCTGCTCAGCAGGGGAGGCTGCTTCTCCTTCTCTCTCTTCTCATGTTCTCTTTCTCTTGCTCATTCTCTCTCTCAAATAGATAAAGGAGATCTTTAAAAATAAAATGCGTTTTGAATCATGGTTGTTCTTACTGTTTGTAAACCTTTGTTTTCTTGAAGAGTTGTAAATGAAGAAGAGCTGAAGTTCTTATGTCTGATGCATTTTTCTTATGAAAATAGGTGTCCACAAGAGAAGCCAGCACCAGGGGCCTGACGATATTTACCTGGATGACTTAAAGGCCCTAGAACCTGAAGTTGCAGCCCTCTATTTCCCTAAGAGGTAGTGTATTTCTTAGATGTTGAAGGGTGAATAGCTGTGAAATACAATGGCTGTTTCTAAAGCAAAACATTCTGAGAGAAAGGAGCAAGGTTATGGTGAGGACAATGGCTTCAGATTTTGGGAAATTCAGAAATTGTGTGTTGTTTGGACTGTAGTGATTTGAAACCAACAATTTACCTATTTGTAAAGAAATTTTCAGTATAATGAGAGGACGTATACTAGTTAAACCTCTGTAACGATATGCCAATGGTTATGACTTCATATTAGCAAATCTTAACGGTCATTTTGCAAACTCAACATGCTTGGGGAAGTTCATTAGCATTGTTTCATTTATTACGTGTTTTAAAGGTAATATATCTTTATTCAAAAACATTTTACAAAGAATGCCTTTACTCCTTCAGTGAGTCTGAGCTCCCAGGCTTTTTCTGAGCTTGGGCTGGGCTCAGTGAGACACTATTCTGTCTCGTCTGTGCGCCCCACATTTTCCCTCTCTCCCCATTTGTCACCCCCGTCCCTCAAAATTTTCCCCTTTGAATAACTCTAAAACTTCAGATTTAGTGTATTTGTACTGTTTCCTAAGTTCATTTCCATCCTTAGGGAAATTCCATTATAAGACTCTGTGATTATAAAAAGCAATTTACTTTTTCCCCACAGAAGGTATGGTTTGAATATACTGAGCTATAGGCACACATAATTAAGCACTTATAAATACATTTTTGAAAAATATATTCTACTAAATTTTTATTTAAAATGGAAAAATGTGGTTGATAATGATATTTAAATTTTTTAATAGATATTTTTGGAAGGTCCTTAAAACTCTTTCCTAGCTCTCTGCCCTAAATTTGTCTTAAAATGTCTTCTTCACATTAAGTAATAGTTGGGTTTTGAGGTGAAAGAACTGGAAGTGCTCCATTTTTTTTTAAATAATAAAGTTAAAATGTAAGCTTAGAATTATCACTTTCAGATCTCACAGTCCTTATTTATTGGTATTCCAAGGATTGATTTCTTAGTTTCCCTTTTTATTTTATTTTATTTTTTTTTTTTTAAAGATTTTTATTTATTTATTTGGCAGAGATAGAGACTGCTAGCGAGAGAGGGAACACAAGCAGGGGGAGTGGGAGAGGAAGGAGCAGGCTCATAGCGGAGGAGCCTGATGTGGGGCTCGATCCCATAACGCCGGATCACGCCCTGAGCCGAAGGCAGACGCTTAACCGCTGTGCCACCCAGGCGCCCCCTTAGTTTCCCTTTTTAAAAAATGGGGAGAAATTGATTAAAAAGGAGAGTAAATGCAATGGCACCTTACTATGCTGTATTATAATTTGACTGCCTAAAGTCATTGCCCATTCACCAGGTTAGCTTATTCCTTCCTGGACAAATTATTTTTTGAGACATTTCATAAATACTTAAAGGTAGTGAGACTGATGTAATGCTTATAAACTTTTGGTTTGTTAATCGTCATGATCTTGAGTAAGTATTCAGTATTTGTAATTATACCTAAACATTAATGTAAATCATGTCACTTTTGTATTTTTGGCAATATGTAGAGTCAGATGGCATCCTCCATGTATTTAGAGGTTAGATTGGTTAGAATAACACCAGCTGCCCTGTGATATTCCAGTGCTGGTGTTTGGTGCCAGACGCCTTACACCCAGGGATTCAGGGGCGCAAGCTTTTCTTCCATCTTGAGGCTCCACCATTCCCTTAGGGCCTCCATAGGGAAAAGAGAAAGGCTCACACAGTTTTTTCAGGAGCCAGGTTTGGGAAGGGCACAGCACACCCCTTTTGTCCACATCTAAAAACTCGGTCATGTGGTCACTTGGCCACATCTGACTAGCCGTGGGCCCAGGAGAAAGCAGAAACATCAGTCTTTGTGTTTTACCCAGGGGTCAGCCTTGCGCCTTGACGCCAACATAACAGGTTTTGCTGCTTTGCATCGGCTTCGGCTTTTTCACCATTTCCAGTGAGAAGAACGTTCCGTTGATCTAATTAATCTCAATATTGTGGTCTGGATGTGCACTGCTATTAAGGAAGAAAATTTACAGAAACCTCAATCTTTTGTTGGTTCAAACGCAAAACGTAGTAGCTTTGGAAAACTTTCCATTTATGGCCTATCCATACTCTGCTGCCACCTACAGCTCAAATTTGAGAGTTTTTTTCTAATGATCATAAAACTTCACTGGATCGCATACATTAAGTATATTGGCTTTTTGGTAAAAGAATTTGAAACTTGTAGAACAGTTTCTCAGTGTGGCATTAAATGTCTGTTCAAAGAGTGTGGGTCAGTAAACATTCATGAATAAGAAACTTAAGGTACCATTTCCTTGTTCCTTTTCACTCAGATTTATGCTCCATTACAAAAATTTCCCTCAGGATCATCTTCTAAAACCTGGCTTCCATCCCTTTACCGTCTAGAAAAATGAAAATACTGAATAACTTCAGCTTTAGTCCTGAACCTCCCTAGTGTAAGAATAGCTTATTTCTAGTTTATTTCTCGAAATCTTTGTTTTAAGGTGGGTCTACCCTCCTAAGAATTTTCTCTTGCTTAATCTCTTTGTTCTATTTTGCCAAGTAACAGATGAATTTAGAAAAGCCTAGACAGCTCTGAACTATAGTAATTTTCTACAGGATGTATATAGTACCGCAGCTTATTCTAGGAAGTTAGAATCAAAGGTTTTCAAACATCAGATTTTTCTTAATTACTCTGTCATTTTCATCATGGAAATGTAAATAAATGGTTATAACTCTTTTACTCCTTTAATTAAAATCAGAAAGGCTGTAGTTGAAAAGCTTGTCTGAGAATGTGTGTTGATTTTTGTGACATATTTACTGTATTCATAGTTAATTCCTCGGCAGTGCTGTTAGGTAATTTTTAATGTCATTTATGATAGGATTCTAAACTCTCCCTAAGAAAATCTGTGTTTGTAGGTCTGTTCGTTTTTTAAGGGGGGCTATGTTACTTGGTTCAAGCCCCTATAGTAAGCTAGGAATACAAAGAAGTTACAATAAGGCAAATCTTTTCTCCCCATCCACTGCCCACAGTGAATCGGACCCTGGCTCCCGGCAGTGGCCTGAGTCTGACACGCTCTCTGGCTCCCAGTCCCCACAGTCCGTGGGAAGTGCGGCTGCAGATAGCGGCACCGAGTGCCTCTCAGATTCTGCCATGGACTTGCCCGATGTCACCCTCTCCCTTTGTGGGGGTCTCAGTGAGAACGGAGAAATTTCCAGAGGTATGTTGAGAAGTTACGCCTTGTCTTCACTGGAGAAAGCAGCCTGGTCATCACTTGATAGAAAACCTGCTGGTTAGCCACCTCAGGGTATTAAATTCGTTAATGACCTTGTGCAGGTAACCGGTATCTCCCTTTAATGTCAGACCTTTAGCCTCTCATTGAAGGTACCTCGTATGGGTGGACCTTAAAAATAAATGGCTTGGGTGAGTGAGAGTGCCTTGCAGGCGCTCATGTCACTTGAAGAGGGAGAATTCTCTGGCTGCCCCGTTTGCAGAGAGACCAGGGTCAGCTCACACTGTGTCCATTTCCTCACCTGTGAAGTTGAAGCGCGTGTGGACTGGGGTCTGGCTGCCTCCTGGAAAGCGCTGGGCCTGAGACATGAGAGTAGGGCCTGAAGCTGTGGAAAATTGTCCATTGAGGAAATAGTCTTTCTAGCAAAAAGTAGAAGGGGTTACTTTCTGTCTCAGACTTGAGACTTGGCCCTGGAAAGTACAGTTACTCCAGAGAAATGAAGGGTCTTCAGCAGAGCCTGTTCAGATGACTCCTGGGGTAGGTCGAGCAGTCGTGTGCATCTTTCCCCAGTTCTTTGGCCTTTCTGGCTTTACCTTCCTTTGTAACCTAAATTTTTCATGTTTTCTCAGTTTGGCTGCTGGCCCCTGATTGATTTTCCTCTAAGGAAAGATTTTTCCTTCCACGACTAGTATCATCTTTTGTCTTCTCTCCCCCTCAGAGCATCTGAAGTCCTATGTTTGGCCTACTGGGTGCCTTGAGTATTACAGTTGTGCTTTGCTGAATCTTTCTCTTTTTAAAGGTCACAGGGTGCTTATTATGCCTCTTTCTTCTCCATCTCTTAATTCTATTTGTTTTATTATTTGCAAGAAATTAAAAATAGCTCTTAATCCTCATAAGCCTTCACTTTAAAAATTATAGGTGGGGGTGGAATGGAAAATACACAATTATATAAAACTATAAAATTTATACTTAAAAACAGTCTGGGTAACTTAGGTAGAACTTGTTATTGGAGAAGGCAGAAATGGCAAGTAGAAGTACTTAATATACACATCACGAGGACGGACAGTCCTGGTGAGAAAATTCTGTTAGCCTAGATCTGCTAGTTCATTTTTCGAGAACTTGGGATTCATTTCTTGACAGACCTTAAACCAAATTCTGGTGTGTGTTTTTTATTTTTTTCCTCCAAGCAGTTGTAAAATGTTTCGTCTTTCTAACATAGCATGCACTTAAAGCTTCAAGATCCCCACGAATATTCCCTAATTATGCAGTTGCCGGCCAGTACAGTTTGTCTGTGTTAAGAATGAAACTGCAGTTTTCATTAGTTCTGGTAGTGTGTGTGCGCACGCGCACGTGTGTCTTTGTGTCTGTAATCTATTTTCCTAAAAGTCTCTGGCATATCCCTCCTGTATTTTTGTTGTTGTTTCTTTTTTCTTTTTTCTTTTTTTTTTTTAAACTGTGGGAGGAGTAGTGGATGGCAGAGGAGAAGGATAGAAAAGGAAGTGTTCTTTCTTGTTCTGGATTTTAAAAAAAGTGATATTTTGCTTTTGATGAATGTAAAAAAGTTTTTTTTTTTTTAAGGACTCATTTTATTCTGTAGTTCCTGTAATGTAGAGTATTGTGATAAACTCATTTCGGAATTTATATAATCTCTAACCAAAGGATCATTATTATTTTACATTGCAGAAAAATTCATGGAGCATCTCATTACTTATCATGAATTTGCAGAAAACCCTGGGCTTATAGACAATCCTAACCTTGTAATACGGATATATAACCGGTAAATACTCCTGCTTTTGTAATTGTTACATACTCTTGCAGAATTTTTTTCAAAGTACTCTTTTGAACTATTATACTTTTCTTGCCATAAGATGTGCCATCTGCTGTAAACAAGCTAGTGCGCAGTGATTTTGAAGTGAAAGAGAAGCCTTAGCCTTATTTTTCAGGGAGGAAATGAAATGTTATTCTGTCTTAGACATTCTACTGCTTTTCTGCACAGAGAAGTTCGGCTTGAAGCAAAGGTCATTCATGTGACAAAAAATTTAGCTGATCATATCTTCACTGAAAAGAATAAGGAATGTTATGTTGTTTCTACGCCCATCCCCTTTTTTCTCTCCGTTCCTCTCTTCCCCATTCTCTGCTCTCTCGCTCGCTCCCTTCTCTGTGTAATGGTTTTGCACAATTTTTATTGCACACAGTTACTATAACTGGGCTTTGGCTGCTCCCATGATCCTTAGCTTGCAAGTATTCCAGAAGAGTCTGCCGAAGGTGAGATGATCCACCATTTCTTTTCCTTTTTAAAAGTGTCTATAGCATACAATACTTAGAAACATCCTTATGTGCACATTTCTAAACTGGGTACTATTCAAAGTTTTGTTTAAAATTAATTTAATATTAGAAAAGATCCAAAGAGTTCGGTGTGCCCACTCAAATGATCTCGTGCCCAAAATCTAGGAAATTTGCTGGGCTGCCATATCTTTGTCATTTTTATTAGATATTTATACTGGTTTCTGACTGGGTATAAAAGTCGAGAGATTTTATTACTTGTTAGCTACAGAATGAATGAAAAAAATAATTCCTCATTAATATGGAAAGAAGCAGCAAGAAGAGAGTGATGTGGCTACCAGAAGTGGGAGATCAGTGTGATTGGGTCAGATTGTGGCTCATGAGCCTATTCTGTAGAGCCTGAAGGCTCTAAATCTGTCAGCCTAGTCGGTCCTCGTAACTCGTAAGAACATGTTTTCCAAGGGCAGAGAAATGAGAGCAGCCCACCTGGCAGCCCCCCCCCCCCGCCCCGTAGCCAGACCACCCACTCTTCTACCACAGAGCCGCGCCACCACAGAAGAGGGCCGCCTGCCTTTCAGAGGTGTTACAGACTGGAGGACTTGGGGAGGCGTGGAGAATGTTGCTCACATTCCGTAGTAAGGCACCATCCCGCAGGCTGACGGTAGAAAGTAGTTGGGTCTTTGTGATAGGCAGATGGCGAGACTGACCCAAGTTGATTGTTTCCAGGCCACAGTCGAGTCCTGGGTCAAAGATAAGATGCCAAAGAAGTCTGGTCGCTGGTGGTTTTGGCGTAAGAGAGAAAGCATGACCAAACAGGTAACTGACCTTGAGGAGGTAATTTTTTCCCATGGGCTGAAAAGAAGTGAATCTTTGATTTATTCAGAAAACCACTTTGCCAAGCACAAGAAAGTCAATTTGGGCTATGTGTTACTGTCTTAACAATAATAAAGCCCCCGCTGTTGAACACTTAGATGTGAAAGTACTGTGCTAGAGGCTTTATTTTACCTCTCACCTTCACTGCAGCCCGATGGTACAGATGTTTGAGCTCCCACTTTACAAGTAACGAAACTGGGCCGCAAAGAGGTGAAGTAGCTTGACCGCACAGGATTGGGGAGGAGTGGAGTGAGGGTTTGGTCATGAGTCCAGCTCCAAAGCCTGTGCTCTTTCCACTTTGCTCACTACATTACCTTCCAGATGGAAGTAAGAGCGTGGGGAGGAGACGGAGGTGGCAGTGGCATCCGTAACTTCAGTAACTTCTCTTCTGGAGTCCTGGCGTCCCTGGCGCAGACCTAATGAGTGTGGGACAGGTGTATTGTATTCTGTGGCTTGAAATAGTGCCCTTTTAAAGTTTTTACTTGTGGCTTTGTAGTGACAGCTTTTTGCATAGCAGAATATGACTTCTGTCTCAGATTTCTATCCTTTGGCTCAAAGTAGAGAAAGTCTGTTTCTTAAGCATTTTTAAGTTGTGGATTCGGAAAAACATTTTGTACATTTCTGGAGAGGGCTGGTGATAAATTTTTACCTGTCAGTTGCTGGGAGGGAAAAATAGCACATTGCCATTATTATCTTGTTTTAGCTGCCAGAGGCCAAGGAGGGGAAATCCGACGTGCCACCAACCAGTGACCTGGCATCGAGCGCAAAGGAGCCAGCCAGTGGCAGGTGGGGCGCCCTGTCCTTCCTCTGGGCTCAGAGCACTTGGGTTATTTAGCCATTGTATTCAAATTGATTTTGACAGTTTTGTTTAATTTTTAGTCAGAAATGTCTTTCTCTTATGGACAGTCGTGACAGTAAATAGCCTGTTGGTGCCATTCAGTTAGCAGATGGTAACTTCTGCTTTCCTAAAAAAGATAATCAGCTCAGAGGAGTAAATATATCCATCACTGCTTTTTAAATGTCTTGCTCCCATCCTGGAGCCATGGAATGAGATGCCTGTGAAATGGAGGCCTCTGGGAAGGGGATGTTGAGGAGCCTTAAGGTGTGCTGTCCCTGGTCCCTACCACCTGGCTGGCTCAGTTAGTAGAACATGCAACTCTTGATCTCAGGGTCATGAGTTCCAGCCCTCCCACCCCACTGTTGGGTACAGAGATCACTTAAATTAAATTTTGAAAAAAATTCCAAAATTGGTGTGGGTCCATTTCATTTCTTAGAAGCAGCACCCCTCTCGATATTTGGTTTGGCTGCTCCTGAAAGGAGATGCCACCATGCACCCTCTTCTCATTCCTGCTGTTCTTGTACTTCCCCAACCAGATTCTTTCCTTCTCCTGCTCCAGCTCTTTAATTCAGTAGTTGGTCTCAGCCTGAGCATTCATTTTCTTGCTCTTTGCCCTCTTTTCTTAAAGGGGTTATATCAAATCTTCTTTATTAGTTTTTAAAATCTGTGTAAGCAATTATGTTTTCTGCAGTTTGCATCTTTTGAAACATCCATATCTTTTCAGCAAGAGTCAGTAGACCGGGTAGCATTCAGTCATAGCAGAAAATAATCAGTCATGGCCAGACTGTAACTGCTGGCTAGTCATGAGACCAAGGGGGAGGGTGGCCTTCTCACTTCATGATAGGAATACTCAGGAAACAGGGAACAACTCTTCCCATCCCTAGACTGGATTTAGGATCTCTTCATGATCCTAAGTGGAAGAGCTCTTCTCAGTAAAATGTCCTGCTGCCTCTTGAGTAACTGGATTGCTTTTGAGTAGGCCGGCTGAGGATGACTCATCGAGTGATGAGGGGTCACAGGAGCTCGAAGAATCCATCAAAGTGGACCCTGTTCCCACAGAGCCCCCAAGCCATGGCAGCACAACCTCATATAAGAAGTCTCTTCGACTCTCTTCGGACCAGATTGTGAGTCCTATGTGATCTGTGTGGATCCAGTCAGCTTATTTTATTAACTGTTTAATCAGCCATGCTTATACTTCTGTCCACGCTATCCCAGGCCCTGCACACAGGACAGTGTCTGGTCATATAAACGCTCACACACAGTAGGACAGTGTCTCCCTCCCCTGGGGACCACCTAGGGAGCTTGGGATGTGGTTTCTTCAACCACCCCAGACCTCCCACTTCAGTTTCTGGGAATGAGCCAAGGGATCTGTATTTTTAACCTGTTTCCAGATGAATCTTTCCCAGCTAGCCCATCATTGGGCCTTACGCTGTCTTTTAGGAGCCACAACAGAGAAACGACATTTTCTTACTTAGATGCAGTTTCCTCTTTCTTGTTTGTTGCCCACTCCTTTTCCCCTGTGTTCAGTTTGAAACGGTCTTGCTGTGCCCTAGGGCAGTCAGGTATGGAGGAAGAGCAGAGACGTTTGGTTTCTTGGGGGAATCAGAAAAATCTCTTAGACTTCCAGAACATGGTTCAGGCAGTGGCTCCCTCAGCTTCTTGTGAGCAAGCTTTGCGTGCAGCGCTGGGCTGGGTGCATGCCAGCACAACAGAAATTGTCCTGCCTTGAGCTGAGGCCCTGAAACACTGGTGGTGATTTTGTAAATATTGAGACTCTGTTGTAAACTGTTTTCAGCTGATTTTTTCCCCTTTTATCACAGTACTCTTATTTATTTCTGTTCCTTGTATATCCCCCTATACAAACGCACACACACGCACACCCTTACGTATTTTAGAGATTAGGATCCTTTTTCACTTAACATTACATCTTAGCAATCTCTCAATGGCTACTTATTATTGGAAACTGACTTTTAATTGTTGCATGTAATTCCATCAAAGTGATATACCATTAATTTTCAAAATTATCCCTCTATGATTTTCTTTATTCTTTTATTTTTCATAAAAGGCAAAACTGAAGCTCCAAGATGGCCCAAATGATGTTGTGTTTAGTATTACAACCCAGTATCAAGGTACCTGCCGCTGTGCAGGAACCATTTACCTGTGGAACTGGAATGACAAGGTCATCATTTCTGATATTGATGGAACAATAACCAAGTAAGCACGAGCCCATGGTGGATGGCAGCAGGCAAGGCGCAGGCCCCCTTGCAGTGGGGGGTGGGATGAGGGGATGCCTCCTTGGGCACCATCAGGAAGTTTTTAAAACTCTCTGCACTAAGACTTGCATGCCAAGGTCACACGTGGTCACACACAGGGTCATTCTGTGAATGGAGAAGATGGGTGGAATCCTACAAATTAACATTGAAGATATCGTTTCAAAAGAGTAGTTATTTGGTCTCCAAGTTCTGGCCTTAAAATTTTAAAAAGTATGCAGGTGTTGTGATTAGGGAGTTGTGGGGGGAAGATGTGTGGTTGTAACTTATCTCTGAAAATGAACATCTGGCTTCTACTTTTAGAAGTTCCTTGGTGGGTGGGTGTGCAGGGGACTGCCTCACTGTTGCACAAGCCATGAGAAAGTTGCCCTTGTAGATTAGATTGTCACCCGACCCTGCCTCTACCCGATGGTTTTTAGCAGCTGGTATTTAAGTGGGAAAACACTTGGCTTTAATGTGCTTTGTTCCTGATACTTTTTCCTATTTCTGCCATCTCAGGTCTGATGCTTTGGGCCAGATTCTTCCACAGCTGGGTAAAGACTGGACTCATCAGGGTATAGCAAAGCTCTACCATTCCATCAACGAGTAGGTATCCCGTCCCACGCGTCCATGTGCTTGCGTAGCCTCACACGAAGAAAAGCTTCAGGCACCTTTTGTGGAACATGAGCTGTGTCCTGGTCGTTGTGTTACGTGTCTCAGCGTCTCTTCGCCGCTGCGCAGTGCTGAGAGCTGTAGGCACTGCCCATGTCTCTAGTTCTAGCTGTCCTGTGGAGGAGAGGGGGCTTTGCTTTAATTTACCAGGAGAGCCAATTTTCATTTTTGATTTATTGGGTTTTGTAAAAATCTGATTTCACTAAGTAGGTAATGCATGCATGGGGGAAACACCCATGTGGTCCTGTCTGTTGGGGCAACAGAGAAAACAGTGCTGTGGCCTTTGTGGACCAAAATGCATATGAGTTAAATTGGTTGAAACTCAAGTGTCTTAAGCATTAGTTGAGAATGGCATAATAGGAAAATCGTGTGTCTTTTACCCAGATGTGATTTTGTTCCTTGTCTTACAGAATGATTTGCATTCTACAAATTGTCTTTATAAATTAGGTCCTTTGCACCTTTCCTATATGGCAGATAATTTAAAGACAGTCCAAGATTTTTGTTCTGTAATCTGACTTCAAGGACTAGATGCTGAAGATATATCAATACTTAAAAATATAACAAATGCCTGGTTGCATATACCTCCGTTTTTTCCCCATGGTGTTTTCCATGGAAAATTGGGATCCTTATAATCCTAACTGCTTTTCTTATTAAATTCAAGAATTTGATTTTTCGCAGTAAATGAAAGGAACTGTATTTGAATCTTCTAAAAGAATAGTGCTGCTTTGGGGCACCTGGGTGGCCCAGTCGGTGAAGCATCTGCCTTTGGCTCAGGTCATGATCCCAGGGTCCTGGGATCGAGTGCCGCGTCAGGATCCCTGCTCAGTGGGGCGTCTGCTTCTCCCTCTCTCTGCCTGCTTGTGTGCACGTGCTTGCTCACTTCTTCCCTCTCTCTCCCTCCCTCCCAAATTAATTAATTAAAAATCTTTAAAAAATGAAATGACAAAAAAAGAATAGTGTTTTTAAAAAAAACAAAAAAAAAACTTTGACCAAAGAATGCTTATAAACAGGACATGTTCTCTTTCAGGAATGGCTACAAGTTTCTGTACTGCTCTGCTCGTGCCATCGGCATGGCTGACATGACCCGTGGCTACCTGCACTGGGTCAATGACAAGGGCACAATCTTGCCTCGGGGCCCTCTGATGTTGTCCCCCAGCAGCTTGTTCTCTGCCTTCCACAGGTACCTCTCCTGTGTGCACTCACGCCCACTCACATGAATGGTGGGGAGGTGGGAAGTCAGACTCATTGTAAGGGTTTGTATCTGATTCCGAGCTTCTGAATCTCGTGGTTCTTGGGCTCCTCCAGAGCCTTTAAACTCTGAGCTCACCCAGTCTGTGTCAGACACCGTCCAAAAAAGTTAAGCTGTCAGGTTTTCTCCTTCCCTAAACTGCCTCACTGAGAATCTTAGTCTTTCTTGACTGGCACAGAAGAGAGAGAGATACAGTTAAAAGACTTTCATAAATGATTGTAAGCCCTGAAGTCTTTCAGGACCACACACCAGGGAGAACTGCCATTTTGAATTTGGTCATTGAATTTGTGTTTTTGTTTTGGCCTAGGGAAGTGATAGAAAAGAAGCCAGAGAAGTTTAAAATTGAATGTCTAAATGATATTAAGAATCTGTTTGCCCCATCTAAGCAGCCCTTCTATGCTGCCTTTGGAAACCGTCCAAATGTAAGTGTCTCTTCTGGGCTACACATTCTGATGTGGTGGGTAAAATTCAGAGGAGTATATTTTTTAGGGTACAGCCACATCATGATTCTCAAACCAGTTGTATAAGCAAAATAAATGTTCTGCAAAATGGGTTTTCATTTTCTCTCTTCCAAATTTCTGCAGTTGGGGAGATCCTGTAGGTGGACATCTGCCCTGGGGTTTTGGTGTATGAGAAAGGGCACTTCGTCTTTGTTTCTGTGGCTTTGCTTCCATCTCCTCGGGTAGTTCTGACTCATGTCTCTGAACATAAGTGGTTCTAAGCCGTGCCCTCAGATCCACCCCAGAGAGCGCTCAGCCTTCCCTAATGCTTCCCAGCCTCTCCGCAAGACGGGGCCTCTGGTTCCAGGCTGCGTAGGGTGTTGCTCTCCAGCCTCTGGCAGGCGGTGTGGCCCCGACTGCTCCCGGGCCCCTGGCTCTGCTTGGCACCCCGTGTCCTGACTCTCTAGCGCCCTTGGGTTTGGCTCCCCCCACTCGGTTCGGGCTTGTCTGGAGCTCAGCTTCAGGGCGGAGCACACTGCTCCAGTTCCACGTGTTTCCGTCCACCGTCACCTGCTTGTGCCATTCTCTGGCTCGTGAGGAGCGAGAGAAGCATCCCTCAATTTCTTCTCTCGTAATCACCCTATTTAATGTTTTCTTGTCCAGGATGTCTATGCTTACACACAAGTAGGAGTTCCAGACTGCAGAATATTCACCGTGAACCCCAAGGGTGAATTAATACAAGAAAGGACCAAAGGAAACAAGTCCTCGTAAGTGTGTTCCTGTGTACCACCGCCCGCAGCCAGGGGTGAAGCTGGGGACAGAGAGAGAGTGAGGAGCAGGCCCCACTTGAAATAGCAGAACTGTATCTGCCTTTTGGAGGCTTTCCTCTTTGCGGGGCTGTTTACTTGTCTGCATTAGCATCTGTATAGGATCAATGAGGATCCTAGACTCTGAAGAGGAGGGCTGTGCACCGGGTTGAACGCCTTGCCCTGAGGCCTCTCAGTAACCAGCTTCACAGCATACAGTCCTGGGCTCTGATGTCGCTTCAGAGTGACAGTTGTGCTTTTCTTCCCCACCCCCTTCTCCTAGGTATCACAGACTGAGCGAGCTCGTGGAGCATGTGTTCCCTCTTCTCAACAAGGAACAGAATTCCGCCTTTCCCTGCCCTGAGTTCAGCTCCTTCTGCTATTGGCGAGACCCGATCCCCAAAGTGGACCTGGACGACCTGGCGTGAAGCGGCACCTCCCGGGGAGATCCTCAGTCACTCGCCTCACAGCAAGGGAAGGTGACCCGCACTTCTGCTGGACAGAGGACACTGGGCTACCCTCCAAGCCACAGGTGCAGGACGAGACCCGTGTTGACAGCTGGGCACCAGCAGGCACCGGGAGAGCTCCTGGAGCTGGAACCGTTGTCCTCCTTCCCCTTCCCAGGCCTGGCAGGGTTGCTGCTCAGAGCCCTGGGCAGGCCGGCAGGCAGGGAGCTCCGACCTGTGGTTTGGAGGCCTGGGCTCGTATCACCGGTCGTCCTCATACACGCGCTATGTCAAGTGTGTGCTGGTGCTCCTTTAATTGAATAATTTAAAAGCAAGACAAAAGAAGCTAAATAAGAGGGGACCAAAACATGTATAAAGTAAAGCGTTATAATTTCCACTGGGCAGTTGAGAGTGTTTCTCTCTAAAACCAGGGCTTTTTTAGGGGATCAGGGTCCAGTGAGCTGCTACAGGTCCAGCATGGGTTCAAACCATCTGTGCACGTTTCTTCCGTGGGCTCTTCCTTCCCTGCCACCTGAAACAGGACATCTGCTTGGTGGGCTGCTCCAGGCAGGAGCCTGGGCCACTGACCCCAGCCCCACAGACGTGGGCTTCTGGGGAAGAAAAGCTCCCTAGATATCACCTCCTCAACTGTGACTAGCCTGTCAGTGTCGTCCTGGTCAGGACAGACAGGTCTTGCTGGATGTGCTTGGTGCCTGTAAGAAGAGTACTTACGAACAGAAGTGGATTGGACAACAAGCAACAGTTCTGTTTTCAGGGAGACCTTAGAAATGCAAATATGCACTCGTGCCGGGTCCTGGAAGAGTCCTTTTCTCTGTCCCTCTGCCTGTAGCTCAGTCTCCCAGCCTGGTTGTAGTGAGTCAGGGTGGTCCGAGCAGACAGCCCCAGGAGAGGGTCTGCCCCGTAAGCCCCTCCAGAGCTGAGAGCCTGGGTGTTGACGGTCATCTCAGTGTTAGAATCCAGAGGACTGTCGGAGAGGAGGCTTCCACGCGCACAAAGGCCTCGGCTGGGAGGGAAGCCGTCAGCCGGGTCCCAGAGCAGAGACCGGGAGCTGCAGATCCAGGCGCCTGCTGTGGGTGGCTTCCGTGCCCACCTCCGCTTGCCTGGGACTTGCGCTGCGGTGCTCTCCTCGCTCTTCTCTTTTTAGTTTGCGCCACCCAAGTAATACTGACCTAAGATGGAGAAATGGGGGTGGTCGTTTTTCTAGATGGGGGAGTTGGAAGTCCCTTTAGTTCGGCCATTTCTCTTCGTGCTGTGGATACGGAGACCATGGTAGAGCCCCCCGAAGGCAGCTCTCAGTGGCAGAACTCGGAGGCCCATGCTTCCAGAGGAGGACTGACACATGGTTCTTCCAGTGCAAGCCTTCCCCCCCTTCAGTAGTGCAAGGACTAATCGTTTAAAGAGTTTATTTACATATAGTAGGTTAGACAAACTAGGTTATGTTTTTAGGAAATCTTGCCCAGTTAGTGACTTAAAATCCTGGCAGAGCAGCGGGGCAGCTGGTGGCCTCCGAGACACATCAGTGTCCTTTCCACATTTGTTTTCCAGTAAGAACATGAGTTTTCTGCACTGAACCTGAGCTTACTAGGGCTTCTCTGCACGCGTGCGGTACAGGAAATTTCGACCTTCTGTAGTCCTCTTTAGGTTGTCTTTAAAGAGTTTTTTGATGAGACAGTTCTTTTTCCTTGATAAGCTCTTCTCTGTGGACACACGGGCCTTTGTGGAGGTCGGACCCAGGAACCTGTGCGGAGGGTGGCTGGCCCCTCTGTCCCGGTGTCCGTAAGCGCTAGAGTCTGTCGTTTTTTGTTGCTGCAGATTGATACAGTGGGTACATTCGCTAATTAACGTGAATCTTTTTCCTTATTTAAAGGAGTCCCTCTTGCTGAAAGTAGATGATTACTATCACTATAGTGTTACGAAAGTATTAAGTTTGTGCTGAAACCCATTGCCATTTGGTACAAATGACATTTGTTCTTTCTGTGAAAGAGAGTTACCCTCGAGTGTGTTTGTACACAGACCCTTCCAATGGTGAGTTCATGAGGAAGCGTTAGCCCCGTGCTGCTTTCGGTGATGGGCGGGATCACGGGGTGATCACAAGCAGATTGGGCTTTTTGAAGTCATTCTCTTGGTTGTTCCACTGGCAAAATGGCCTTGGCCCCTTTCCCTCTCTCTGATTCAACCTGACGTGAGTATTTGCCTTGCTGCCCACGTGCTGAACCTTGTATGTATGGCTGTGGTGTTGACATCTGCGTCTCGGGCAGGCGGGCAGAAGGGCACGTGTGGGCCCGGAGCATGCACACTTAGCCCCTGTGTGTGTGAGGACTGTGTTTGCTGTGCTTAAAATCATCTGCATAGTTTTCAACTGGAAAAAGAAAAAACTTACTAGTGTGATGTCCTAAAATGAAAGCTGCTAATGGTCACAGGGAGAACAGCTGAGGAACAACAGCTAGCTAAATTACCAGAAAGTGCCTGTGCCCCGGAGGAGGGCACGTGGCCCTTCGGGACTGTGTTCTTGAAGGTGCAGGCAAGACCTTTAAGGATAGGTAGAAAGTAAATGCTTTCTTCTTTTGCTGGTTGGTGAAAACAAACTCTTCCAGGGAATTTTAGCATCTTTTTATGTATCCTGTTTACTCTGGGAAGCCTTGTTTTCCTGTTTTAGAACATGCTGTGTTTAATGAAACCGGTTAAAAATTGAGTTTTTGTTTAAGTGCTCTTTCCAGGTGAAAACTACTTTTTTGGTTTGTTTTGAAGGGAAGAAGGGGGGGAGCTTCATTGTTTTAATTTAATAATTACGTTTAGTCTGTGATGAAGTATTTGATTATTAGCAATGCCACTAATAAGTTTTAAGTTGTCAGAAAATAATTGTAAACATCAGTACAGTACTCTCAGTCATGGCAAAGACAGTTATCCTAAGATAAATGGCTCATACTTTGGTGCAGTGTTTGATGTTCAAAACAAGATGTTACAACAATAAACAAACGTAAACTGAATGCATTTGACTCCTTCCTTCAGAGGACGTTTAAACCATATTCTCTGTATTCTTGCCAGAAAACGATAATTTCCATAAATTAGCACTTTGATCTTTGCTGACACTTAAATTCATCTACGGAAAGGACTTCTTTTTCGTGCTTATTTTTATAAAACCTGACTCCAAAAGTGAGGCTACACCCACAGGAACCAACCTCTTGCTTTGTGGGTTTTGGCCAGAGAATGATTCATTCATACGTATGTAGTTCGTGGTGTGTTCTCGCTGGCATCCTCTAGGCTGGGTTCCCCCCGAGCCCTCAGCCCATCAGGGGTCCCTCGGCAGGCCTGCTCAGAGCCTTTGCCACCCCACCTTTCATTAAACCTAACTCCCTCCAGGTGAGTACCACTCAGCATTCTGATGTTTTCATCAGCCTAGGAGAGTCAGAGTGATCTTGAGTCAAAAACCACACCCCACAAACTATGTAAACGAGTATCTTACCCCTCAGATTCCGGGCTCTACCAGATGCAGCACGTGCTGGACTTGAACCCCAGAGCCCTCCTTGAAAGCCTACCTACCTTCAAGTACGGGAAAGCTTGTCATGTCCTGCTGCTTCACCTTGACATGAGCACAGGGTGAGGGGACCGGGGGTCTTTGGGGGTACATAGGGAATAGAAAGGATGCACTCAGAGGGAAGTTGACTAAAGGAGCCGGCTTCCAGTGCTTGGCCGTGGAGCAGCAAGGGCTTACCCCTGCAGCTCAGAAGAGTGGAGCCTGCCTTTTTCCTGCCCTTGATAGGACAGTGTAGGGGAAGAAGGAAATGTGTTCAGAAAGTCAGTGCTGATGTATGTGAAGGCATGTTGTGGATCTGCATGTGTGGATTGGGTCTGTCCCTCTGATCATGGACACTCCTTTCAAACCAGTTGTGAGAAACCACAGGAAAGATGATAGGGCCACCAAGAAAGCTCGATTAATGCGCTACCATGGAAATAATTGCAAATGCGGAATGCATTTATTTGCATTCTTTAGTGCTGGTATTGTTTTGTTGTTCAGCATTATTAAATGAGGCCGTTTGCTAATGTTACATGTGGGGGAGAAAAATGTCCCAGTCCTGTCTGTGCTTAAGTGCCCTGATATTTTTCTCAGCAACAGTCTTTGAGAAATCGTGTCCTGGTACCTAATTAAGTCATGGGCATGGTCCTTCCGCCTGACTTGCCAGGCACATAGCTTAAGGCCTGTCGAGCCCCAGAAGGGACTGCCCCAGAGATCCTGGAGGCCTGAGTTCAGCTGGCCTTGCGTTTGTCTCCGTACAGAAGGATGGCCTTTCCCTCTTGAAAAACTCCATCTTCTGAAGGAACCCTGATCTAGCTTTCATTATATTTTACCTTGAAGTAAACTCAGGAGCTCCTGTAATTAGACTTAGTTTACCTTGCCGATCTTGGATACACAGAGCTGAAAGTGACCTTTTTCACTAAATGAGGGTGCATTGAGAGAGGAGGACCAGGCTTTACTTGGTGCTCTAGAGAACCATCCATGGAGTAGAAAGAACAGTCACTGTCTCCCTTCTGTCTGGGCCCTGCCTTTCTGGCTGTTGTTGAGCATTTATCCCCTTTGGTGCTAAGGTCTTTACAGGGGGTGTGAGGGAGAGAGGGTGATAGTAGGTGCGTGTGCCAACTGGGTTTTCCTGAAAATGCTCCGCTGCACTGGGGTTTTTTTCCATGAGTCATTCCTAGGACAGTGAGAATGACAGCCAAATTCAGCCAATTCCCCAGCTGTAGAAACAGGGAAAGAGAATGCTCCCCCAACTCCTGGACAGAGAAATCCAGATTTTAAAGTCCTGAAACCACAAACTTTGAGTTCTTGGTCACTTCTCCCCACGTGAGGCAGGGGAATGAGGAAGAAGGCTCCTGTCTGAAGTGTCCAGCAGCAGGGGAATGAGGAAGAAGGCTCCTGTCTGAAGTGTCCAGCAGCGGCTCTCTTATCTCATTTGCAAGCAGTCCTGGAAATTGACAGCATTTTTTTATAGCATAAGAGTATCCAGTGGCTTGATTTCAGGCCCAGGAAACTTCTCTGATCTGCATCGTTCCCTGGGGCTCTAAGGGACTTGCCTCCCCAGGGGCACTTGATTGGCCAACAGATTTTACCAACCTGTTGAGCAGGGACCCCCTGAAGCTAAGGGTGTGTCCTAGAGGTTTCTTTTTGTCCCCGAGGTTTCTTTGTGTCCTGGAGGTTTCTGTGGCTGCTGATAAAGGAGCAACGTGCCTGGGCTTCCCTGGAACAGATTGTGCTCTCCATGGGAAGATTCCTGCTTTTCTCCGATGAGCTCAGCTTTCAGTGTGTGATCAGTTTTATGTTGGGCTTGTTGCCTGGGAACCCAAAAGTCCTTAAAGCTGCATCTGCTGTGAGCTGTGCAGCGAGCCATCTCATTAGCTCAGGCAGCTGCTGATTGATTAGATGTGAATTTTAAGCATCCCCTGGAGGAGCGCCTCTTTAGCTGCGGGGATCACGGTGGGGGGGGGGCTTGACCTCCAAGCACATCTGGTTTTTTACAAGCAAAAAAAAACCCCAAGTGTATAGCTTGCATAGTGAGGGTTAACAGTTAATACATCGTTGAGATTGATTCATTCGAGCTTACTTTCTACAGCCATTTAAAAAAAAAAGTCCATTACCTTTGTGCAGTTTGCTTTTTAGCAACACCTCTCAATCCGTAAGGCACCAGACTTCAGTAACATGAAGTGGTTTTACATCTTTATTGACACTCCTCCCTGTCTTTGCACCTCACATGTACATGTCATTCAAGGAGCCCCCCCCCCCCCGGTTGCACAGTCTCCCGTGCGCACCTGGGCCAGGGCCCAGAGTGCTAGGCGAAGCCAGCCCGGGCCAGCCCGCACCGTGGCCCCCAGGTCTCTGTGGTGGCACGTGCCACTTCAGCACTTACTTCAGTGTTTAAACTTCTCTCCTGCAGGCGCAGTGAGTAAAGACTGTGGCCACTGGCTCCGCCTGGCCGGCCCGCTTCCCCTCCACCCTGTAGCCCAGCAGCTCTCCCTCCTCTGTCAGCAGGACACGGTCCCAGGGCCGGACTGGGTGGCCGGTCGCGCTCTGCAGTTGGCACCCAATCAGCCCCGAGAGCAGAGCTCCTGCCGATGCGGCACCAGAGCTGGGGGCCACAGGGGAGGAAGGACCCCGCTCCTCAGGTAGCCAGGTGGAATGACAGAAGGCCGGAGAACCCTCAGGTGTGCGGCCTCAGCAGCCACATCAGGCCTGGATCTCGGGGGAGGTGTTGGGATGTCTGCAGGAAACTAGACCAGTGCTCCAGTTACATACATCAGAAACTGCACAGATGAAAGCTTCCCAGCTCTTATGACTGTCTTTCCCCAGCACCCTAGAGGTGAGAAAGGAAAGGATATAAGAAAACCCCACTAAATGTGGAGTACATTTCGTCAAAATCCGTGTGAGCCAACCGGCCCCCGGTCACCACGATGTTGACACCATCTCCTGCCTTCAAGTGCACGACGAGGTGGAACGCCCCTGGACCCCCACAAGTGTGCAGAGCCCCTTGGGGCCGGTGGTATTCCAGGAACTCTCTCTTGTAGCCGGCCGTATGCAGCTGGGCCACGCTGGCATTGGAGACCGACAGGACAGCTTCCACGTACGCGTCCCTCTCAGGAGTGAGGGTGGCCGTGATCAGGTAGCGCCCATCATACGGAGCCGTGAAGACGCCTGGGAGGAGGAAGGCAGACACGCGTGTCATGGAACACCATCACAGCACCTTCGGGACAGGTTTGTGAGACTAACCATCTTGTTGTTTGTCCAGGAGATGAACTGGGGTAGTTGGTCACCCGACCCATAGAGGGGAGGTAGCCCCTTTCTATACTTGCACCTGCCCTACACCCACCCAGCGGCACACCCCCTCAGCACTGCTCTCTGCGACAAACCCAGTCCTCACAGTGAGACCTCTCTGTCTTCTGCTTGTAACATCCAGAAGAGGACAAATAGTGCAAAAGCCCCAGCATGTGGTACGATGACCGTTAACTCACTTCCACCCAGAGCAGCCCCCGGAGGAACTTGCCCCTTGTAGTCGTGCTGTGGAGAGAACTATCCAGCCTTGTTGGAAGAGAGCTCTGGCCCTCTAATGTTCCCAGCAGCAGGGTATACCAGCCTTTGCCATGCTGTGTGCGCAGCATAGGCGTGAAGACGCAAGGCCGAGGCCCAGCCTGGCGTCTGCTTCCACCTTCCCTAAGGTTTAGTGGGCAGCAGCAGCCGCCCAGATTCTGGTTGGCATTTGGGAGTTTTCTCCAGCATGGAAAGCACCCCAAGACCCACTTAGAATAAGCCTCACAACTTGTGTGCTAGGCACAAAATCTATGAAATGTTTGAGTTGCCTCCGGAGGAGATGGAACAAAAAGAACCCACAAAGCTTGTGGGAGAGACCACAGCCAGCCCTCATGTGGAAGAGCCAGGCTCCCTGGCTTGGACCAGTATACAGGTGGCATCCATTGAGCCAATGACTCCCAGGTTCTGGGCCTGGGGAAGCAGGGGAAGCGGTGCTCGGAGATAAGGAGAGGGCACGAGGAAGGGGAGATGGATTTGTAGATGTACCATTCGCAAAGCAGCAACTGGCCCCAAAGCCAGAAGAGTCGGAGCCCACACCAAACGCAGGAGCAGCCGCTTTCCATGGGCTGTGGGGAGGGGGGCTAGACGTGGACCCTGACCACAGGCCAAGAGTGACAGAATGGAGGGCTCAGGAGCTGAAAGGAATCTCAGGGGCTGGGTCTTCATCTGTCCTGAAAAATAGAAAATGCCAGGCCATCCTGCCCTCTTCCCCAGCGTGTAATGGTGAGTAATCTGAAGCTCCACAGTCTTCCTGGGGGGCACCTGGACCCATGGCCTCTTCCCCCCGCTTAGAGACTGCCTGTGCGGAGTCCACACGGAGGGTCCCCCAGGATTTCCTTTACCGAGGATCTGCTCAATGAGAGAATACAGTTCTGGGCTGGGCGTCCCGGCACAGGCCAGAAATGACAGCCACCATCCCTGCTCGCAAAGACCCCCTGACCTGTCAGTGGAAAAGCTGTCCCCATCACTAAGGCAGCGTGGACTGAGGGCCCCAGGAGGAGGCTGTACTTGAGTAGAAAGTAAAGGTCTCTGAAAGCAAAGGCACTTCTCGTACCCGACCTGCCTCTGTGCCTCAAGAGCAGGTCAAAAATGCAGAGTCCCAGGGTGTCTGGGTGGCTCAGTTGGTTAAGCGTCGGCCTTTGGCTCAGGTCCCTAACTCAGGGACCCCCTGCTCAGTGGGGAGCCTGCTTCTCCCTCTCCCTCTGCCCCTCCCCTCATGCTTGCTCGCTCTCTCAAGTAAATCTTCAAAACAAAACAAAAACAAAAACAGCAGCAGCAGAGTCCTGAGCTTGACTTCAACTGGCCTGGAGGACACCAAGTTCCAGTTTTCCAAGTTCTGCGGTAGTTTTCCTGCTCACTAAAACTTACCACCCACTGTGGGATTTGTTAGATGGTGGCCATGTGGGGCAGACATGAGGGTGAGGGCTCAAAACTCTGAGAAGGAACCCCGTTTCATCTGCCTCGTAACCTCCCTGAGCCCCCACCTGCCATCACACCCATGTAGCTCCTTGGGGAACACCCGTGTGGGGAACACCCGTGTGGGCACCTCAGCACGCTGGTGCTTGAGGGGCTCAGCGACTCACTTCGCGGGGGTCTGTGGGCTACTCGGGAAAGGCCGCCCTGGGCTCGGCAGGGAGGGGGTGCCCTGACTCGCCTTCCCTTCATATAGGAGACAAGATGCCCATGCCTGGGCTTTCAGGAAGGCTGACTCCAGTCCCCGGGAACAAAGACGGACAGAAGCCTAGGCTCAGGTGCGGCAGGAAGCCTACACACAGGAACCTGAGGTCACCTGGGTCCTCGCTATTCTCAGGGGCGGGGGGGACCACACAGAAGCCTCAGGCAGAACCCAGGCCCCCAAGCGGGGTCTGGCCCCTTCTGGCGTTTTTGGCTCTTTCATGAACTACAAGCGTCTGCGGGAGACAGGGCAGGGGGCTGGTCTCCCATCTGCCCGTCTCGGGGGTGAGGACAAGAGATTCTGAGAGAGGCGGCCTCGGGCGGAGGCGCCCGCGTGGTGGGCAGAGCTCGGTGACCTCCACACAAGTGGAACGACGATTCCCATGGCCAGTGCCCACGGCTGGTATGCTGATCTCATGACTAGAAAATGCCACCGCACACCCACCCACCCTGCAGCCTGTGAGCTGGAAGCTGCTGCCTCAAACCCCACAATGCCGGGGGGTGGGGGGGAGCAACATGGGCCAGCTGGTCCCTCACGCCCGCAGCTGCTCAGGCATCTCCCAGCGCGGCGTCTCCCCCCCACCGCCGCCCCAGGACCCAGGGGAAGCGGGGTGGGGTATGGGGGGGTGGAGCTGGCGTTGGGAGACCGCGCGCCGTCTCCGAGCTTACCGGTGTTGGGGTCGTACACGTCTCCATCATTCACCAGCACTTTGTTAAAGAGGACGACGCCCCCATCGCTGGGGAAAGGCTTCTGGGTGAGCCCCGCAGAGAAAGACACCAGAGAAGGCACTGGAACGCCTGGAGTGAGAGGACATGGAGCGTTCACAGGGGTGAGGGGTCAGAGGTCAGGGCCTGGAGCACGGAGGCCTGTGCCAGGCCGGACGGGCAGCCTCACCGTACGCTGTTGCCTTAAGGTGGTAAAGCACCGTGAGACCCCAAGCCCTCACGCGGGCACCACACGGACCTCGGGGGGCCGGGGGGCTGGACGGCTGAGCGCTGGGGCGCGCATGCGCTGGGGCACACGTGTGAGGCCGCATGCCCGTGCGAAAAGCGGTGTGACATGGTGCGTGTGGGGGGCTGTGGGGCTGGGGTGGGCGCGGCCACCAGGCAGAAAGCCGGCCAGGGAGCCTCTGGGCAAGCGCCGGAGCTGGCTGCTGCTCTATGAGGGGAAGTCCTGGTCTCAGGCGTGACTCTGCCCCTCTCTGAGAAGTAAATCTTGGGGGGGGGGGCTCAGTCCAGTCAGCAGTCTCCCCCTCAGCTGGAGGACCCCCGCTTCCGCCCACGCCCAGAGGAGGCCCTGGTCTCCAGACGTACCTGGGGAGGCTACCGGAGGGGGGCTGGGGTATCCTGAAAAACAAAATGGCGTCAAATGTCAAACAGAAGCCCCTCTTCTCCCTGCTGCTCATGCGATTTTTTCAGACATAGAAGAAGCAAGCTGCCTTCCCAGAAACAGGCACAGTTGTGCCCCCGCTGTGCCTGCTTCCTCACTAGCCCACTTATCCCCAAGCAGAGAAGAGCCCTGAGGGCAAGCTGGCTGGAGGAGGAGGAGGGAGGAGGCTGGACGCAGTGTTCGCCGCAGGAATGCATGGACGTGGGGCGTAGAGGCGCAGATGGACAAACGGCCCCTCATGCGGCGGTAACAGGAGACAAACTCTCCTCCCCGGAGGGCACGGTCGCCTCCGGGAGAGCCGTGATGGCCGCAGCTTGGGGGGCTGAGCAGAACAAAGCGCACGGGTGCACCAGACTCCGCCTGCAGGGTCAGCCTGCTCCGGCGCGCACTGTCCTCGCAGCACCGTCGCTCTGCCGCCCCGTACTAGCGCTGAGCCTCCGTGCCCTCATCTGTGAGACGGCACTAGCGACCCACAGCGGACCCAGCACCTGTCCCGCACGTGCTCGCTCGCTTCTCCTCCCTCCTGCCTTGCCCCAACACTGTCACTCCCACAGCCGCCCCCTAAGCTCCTATTACCCCCCCCCACGTTGCTGTGAAGGAACTGAGCCTTCCAGGGGTTACAAAGCCACCCCAGAACCCAAAGCCTTGGCTGGGATTTGAGCCAGAACCTTCTGCCCCCACCCCCCACCCCCCAACTCAGGTGCGGCTCTCTCGGCTGCTGCTGCGCAGGCTCCCGGTCTACACTTGTCTTCCAGGTACACCTCCTACTGGAAGTGGGATGAGGTGTTTACTGCACTATCCCTGGGAGTGCCCCAGCCTCTGGGGGTTCGATTAGCATGAATCAGCCCTCAGCACCTCTGAAGAGCTTTTTTTGGAAGCTACACCGGGAAAGACCCTGCAGAGGACCTCCTAAGGCTCAGGCTGCCCCTCCATATAGTCGCACACCACCTGATGTGCCTGCCGCAGGGGCCTTACCTGGTGCTCCTGCGAAGCCTTCGGCGCTGGGGATGGGCCTCTGCCCGGTCTGGCCGTCCACTCCTTGGGGCAGGCCCCTCCCCGACACGCCCATCCTCCCCGGAGGCCCAGCTTCTCCAGTCTCCATAATGACCCCCGTGGAGCCGGGCAAGAAGGGCAGCCCTGTCCAGCCTGGCCATGCTGGCGGCGGCAGTGGCCTCGGGGGTCTCTTGGGCAGGGCGGGTTGCTGGCCCGTGTGTGGCCGTTTTCCGGAGTCCTCGGGAAGCGGGGGAGCACTCGGCGTCGGCAGAGGGGTCGACTCAGGATGAGAGGCCTCCGTGGGGGCCTCCACCAGAGGCGGGTGGGAGGGCCTTCCAGGCACCTTGGGGGCCTTTCCATGGGGCGGGGGCGGGGGCGCTTCTGAGGGCTCCTCCGCTGAGCGTTTGGAAAGTGGAGAGAAATATGCAGGGTTAAAAACCTCAGACTTGCCTGCTCAGCCACAGGCCCCTCCATGAGCCCTAACGGGCTCGGCTCCTTGTGCAGGTATGTGCTTGGTGGCCTGTCCCTGCAGCATCAACAGCGCCGTGGGCACTGGCCCCGGGTGAGCCCACAGCAGCCACCACAGCATGGGGACAGAATACCTCACAGCTTCAGAAGGCGGGGGGGGGGGGCACAGGTCAAGCTGCCCTCAGGCCACCCAGGAGCTGCTGAGGTCAGTGGGGACCTCCTGCACAGCGGCCAGGGGTTGGGGGCAGGATTTTCAGCCTTTCTACACAAGGGTTGCACTCCCCAAAACAGCACCTTCTTGGCCCCAGCCCTAAAACTTCACCGCATGATGGCACCACAGGTGTATCACGAATTACTGAATGGGACATGCTGCCCCAACCACCTTATGTTCTCTCAAACCAGTAAGTCTCGGGGTCACTGTGGATGGTTCCACAAGCTAAGGCCCTGTCCCCAGCTTGAGGCCCCTCTGTAGCAGGCACAGGCCCCAAAGGAGCAGAAACGCCCCACACCTCTTGCCCCAGCCTTAAGATCACCAACTGAGGGGATTTCCACGGGAGGAACCTTCTGATTCGCATTTCCATGCCCTCATGGGATGGCGCTGTGACACGCCAGGAAGCTGCCGCCCCTTCCTCCTATGCATACGTTCCTGGAACCAGGCAGGCTTCCAGGAAGGCTTCCTGAGGGCCCACGAGGCATCTAAAAATAACTGGGACTGGCAGATACCAGCCTCAAACCCCACCCACCTCCATAGTCTGGATGGTGCCTCCCCCGCCCAGGTTCCAAAGCTATACAATGATGTCCAGGCAGAATCACTGATTGCATTTTGACCCACTGTCTCCTTTTAAAACTCACTAAGGTAACTATGGCAATCAAACACGTGCTCCCCTTCCACCAAAGAGCCACATAGCTCACCCACCTCCAGCCCCAAAGGGAGGTTCCTTCTCAAACAGCCTTTCCTGACCAGTGCTCCATGAGAGAATTAAGCCCAAGAGAATGATTCACCACTTTCTCAGTCGTCCCAAGGATAATACAGAGCTAACACAGATGCAGAGAAGAGAATTCACATCATTCAATGGCGCACACACACACACACAATTTGATTCCAGCACAATTAATTGAATAAAAGACCTAAACCAAGGCATATTCAGAATACGGAGGAAAAGGAAAGATCCTGTAAGCTTTCATGGGGAAAAAAATTAAAAAGTGACTGAATCCAAAGAGCATCATCAGGCTTCTCAACAACAGAAACTAGAAGACAAGAGAACAATGTCTTCAAATATTGAGGGAATAATTGCTAACCTTGAATTCTATACCCAACCAAAATATCTATCAATTATGATTCAAGAATATTTTCAGACTTGCAATATTTAAAAAAAAAACTTATCAGGTCTCTTTCCTTAAAAAGCTTGGAAAACATGCTCCACTGAAACAAGTAAACCATGAAAAATGAAAAGAAAACAGTCCAAGACAGGAGAGGTTCAAGAAATTTCTAGGATGGTATGGAAGGAAGTTTCAAATTGAAAGCCCGTTAACAAGTCCAGGGAATAAGCAGTCCAGAATGGATAGGAAGAGAGAACTCCAGAGGGGAGGTCATGAATTAAAAAAAAAAAAAAAAAAAATTGAATCAACAAATGATCAGACACTTTTTATGGAATAGAAAATTATGTTGAGAGGATGTCCTAGGGTAAAAGAATCCAAAACAGATATATAAAAACTAGCAAATAATAATATAACACAGCTACTAATTCAAAGAAAAGCAAAACAAAAAGCAACATAATCATATGCAGCTATACTGAGCTATTTTGCTCATAACAGCATAAATGTTGACTACTGATTTTTGTGGTAAATTCTAGTGGGAGTTGGGGAGAAGGGGAAGCAGGGGACATATGAGTGAACCTAATATATAAACTAATGCCTATAGCTAATACATAATATATAATGTCTAAATGCTACATATATAATATCTATGTAGAGATCTAAAATTAATAAGTCAATTTAGAAATATAGAGGTAAGTATCAGGGGAAGATAGCCAAAAGGGTTGCACGTGGTTGCCTCTGGCAAGCTAGAAGTGCCAGGAACACGTGGGGACAGGGGCTGGTTTCATTATAAGCCTCTCAGTACTAGTTTATTTATTTTTAAAGATTTTATTTATTTGACGGAAAGAGAGAGAGAAGGAACAGGGAGGAGAGGGAGAAGGAGACTCCCCGCTGAGCAGGAAGCCTGATGCAGGGTTGATCCCAGGACCCCCGGGGTCATAACCTGAGCCGAAGGCAGATGCTTAACCGACTGAGCCATCTGGGTGCCTAGTTTATTTTTATAAAACATAATTGCAGAAGACACTCTCTGAGGGCCCGTTTCTACCTGTGCCCTCTAATGCAAGCGTGCCTGCCTGTGCTCTGCATCTGTCCTCCCTTCCCTCCTCCTCCTCACACTGTGCTCCCAGTTCAGAGCCCTGCCTCCCAGCTGGCCTGCCTTCCCTTC
Source organism: Ailuropoda melanoleuca (assembly GCF_002007445.2). Taxonomy (NCBI): domain Eukaryota; kingdom Metazoa; phylum Chordata; class Mammalia; order Carnivora; family Ursidae; genus Ailuropoda; species Ailuropoda melanoleuca. Next base: position 55,544,432 of record NC_048231.1, read on the forward strand.
TGGGAGTTGCCCCATCCATGTCACTCCCTCAGGCCTCTTTCCTTCCCTCCCCCCAGCCACCCCCCAGGGGTCTGTCTTTTACTCCAACTGTCTGTGTCTTCATCCAAAATTTAAAAGTAAACACTTCCTCAGTCCTCAATGGACTGCAGTCAACAAAGTACAAGCTCCCCAAACTGGTCCTTATTTGCTTACCTGTTCCTACCACACCCTCCAGACCATTGTTACTTCTCTGAAAGCCACCACCGTTCTCCCAGTCCCCATATCCAGGTGCTCAGTCATGTATTCTCTCTCTCTCTCTCTCTCTCTCTCTCTCTCTCACACACACACACACACACACACACACACACACACAAATCTGTTGCTAAATCCAGCTGATTCTAATCCTGAAATACTTCTGGCTCCTTCTTTCACACCGTTTTCAGAATGCTCTTTCGAAAGCATTCTAGGATTCCCCGCTCAAAAATCTGCAGCTGTTTCCCAACGCTCATAAAATCCAACCGAATCTCCCCTGACATCCCAAGGCCCCACCACCTGCTCCAACCCGTCCTGCAGCCTCAGTGTCCTCACCGGTGCCCAGCCCTCCTCTGCGCTTCCCTGCCTTTGCACCTTGGCTTTTCGTGTTCGAACTCCCTAAGACAGCCTCTTCCAGCAGCCTCCCTGAACTCCCTGAAGTCCGGACACCACCTCCCTGGCAAGCCATTGTGGATCTGCCCAACAGAGCTTGAACAGTCCCGCCTCTGAACCTTGAAGCACATCGAACCTCTGAGGGCTCTTTCAATGTTCTTCTATCGTTCCTGTCATGCTGGATGATGAGCAGTTGAGGACACATTTGAATGATCTTTTCTCCTCAGGGTTTGGCACAAGGCCTGAAACATGACATTGAGACATTTGAGTGGTGAATGAATGAAGTCTAGAAGGTACTATGGGCCACACTCTAATTCCTGCCAGCCGTTGCATTAGGCACCCGAATTTTGCACAAAAGTCACTGTCATCAAGGCAATACTGGTATGCAGAGACAGTGACAGCTCTTTTATACCCATCACTCCCTCAAGTACAAATATACCCATTGGAACAAATATCCTCCACTAATCTCCTTGGGGAAGGCACCCAAGCCTGCTGTGAGCGGCTGACAGCTCCGAGGTGTCTCAGCCAGGACAGTAAGGAGAAAGCTGCCCTGGGTCCAGTCATTTCCCCAGACCACCCCCCCACCCCCAGCTCCTGGCGGCCTCCCGGCCTCAGGGTCGAAGGTGGTGTTTCCAATGCATACACATTACAAAGTTGTAAAGAAGACTGGACAGCATTTTGCTCATTCTGGAAAGATCACTCCTGGCCCTGGATAGTTTTCTGAACTCACCATGTGTTTCTAATTCAGAGAGTGACCATTTGAACTGAGTTGTCCAGAACAGCCCAGTGCTGCTGCCCGGGCATCTAACCCGAGAGAGGCATAGGAAGGGCCGGCCGGGCCCCACGTGCGCTGCCGCGGTCCCGGGATCCCGCCCAGGCTCTGGCCGACCTGCCTTGTGGCCTCAGGCCGCCCCAGCCGTCTGGCAGCACCACAGCCTTCGGCGCACGGGCCTGGTGCCCAGCTAGGAAAGGCCGCTCCTCCTCCCCTAGAGTTCTTATGAAAAACCAATTCCCACTTTTTTTACTAAAGCAAAGACCTGTGGAAGCAAATCCCCAGTAATCCATGAGCTGATGTGCTAAGACCCGGAAGGGCGGCTGGCTGCAAGGTGCAGGGCAATGCAAGGAGGCCGTCAGGTGGTGTCTGGTAGGGAAGCAGAGGCCGTGGGGGCGGACGCGGGCTGCCGGGGTCGGAGCGCGCACCCAGGGTCCGACTGCGGGAAGGCCACCGACCGCTCCTGCCTCATCCGCCTGGTCCGCTCAACGGGCCGGTCCCCCGCCCCCCTCCTGCCAACCAGACCGAGCGGGGGGGGGGGGGGGGGGGGGGGGGGGGGGGGCCGGTCAGCGAGCGGGGGCGCTTCCCTGGTATCGAGCCACTGCGCCGGGCGGCCGACCTGCCGACCGAAGCCCGCAACCCCGCCAGCACCTTACGTGGCCATCGGGCCTCCAAACGCCCACAGGCCGGCGGGCGAAGGCTTCGCGGCTGACCGCCTGCGTGGCCGCGGAAAGGACGGCTCAGGCTCCCCGCCGCAGCACCGCGGAGACCCCCGCGCCATGGGGGCACCACGGGCCCGCGCGAGGCTGCTGGGCGGGGAGACGCCGACGGACACCTGACCCCTTCTCCTGACCAGGTCTCCTCGGCAGTGGTTCTACTCGGAGCACACGGTGACCTAGACGCGGTGGCGGCTGTGGCTGGAACGACTAGAAATCGCTGGCACGTCCTCGAGAGGGCGAGGCAGTGAGTCCTGACACGGCCACGCCGGAAGCCCCGCAATCGGGCTCCACAGCGAGAACGGCCCGCATTTCCGACCAGCACAAGCCAGAGAACTCCGAGAGGCAGGCACAGCCGTCCTCGCGCCGGAGGGCGTTGGAAATGGGAACGGATTTGCAATCACAGAATCCCAGGGTTGGGGGAGTCTCACCTAGCTGGGCCTCAACATCACTGGGGATGGATGGAAGGATTTATATATATTATATATAAAATATATAAATTTCACAAGCTGATCCTAAAATCCCTATGGAAATGCACAGAATCTACGCTCCCTGGTTTTCAGACTTACTTAAAAGCCGCAGTAATCAAGACGTGAAGCTTGTCCCATCAACAACGAGAACAGTCCACACACGGACTGGCTCACACTGAGTCCCCTTTTGTTGCCTGCACAGTGTCAAAGTCGGCCCTTTCATGCTCTCTCCTCTCCTTTCCTCCCTGTTTCTCCCCTTCTGGGCCCAGTTCACCCTGTGTGGTGATATCCTGGCTGCCTTTGAAGTGGCTTCCTTCTGTTTCTGGGACCAGAGCTAGGGGTTTTTTTTTGTTTTAATTACAAATTTGATTACAAATTCCTGGGTCTCCTCTCACCCCGACTGAGCAGGAATCCCCTGACTGAGCCCAGGATTTCTTATTTTTCTAAAGCTCCCTGAGGATTTGTGCATGCGGCTGCAGGAGAGCTCAGCCCTGAGAACACCACGGTTCTAAATTCGAGGTTAAGATGCAGAAAAGCAGCTGCTACTCACGCCTGCCAGAGGCCACTACAAACACCAGATGCCCACAGGGAGAAAGGGTGCATATTGCTGGAGTCAGGATGGTCTGAGCTTATGCAGTTTGCTTTAGCCCTCATATATCTATAAAGCCCTGACTTGGTCCATTGTGCTATCTTGGACCTAAACTGGTCCCAGTTTCAGCCAGTTTCAAGTTGAGGGCCCACGCCAGCATCGTGGCATCAGGCTACTCTTCCCTGGCCAGGTTTTATGGTTAAATACTTGGAAAATCCGCACTTCTTCATTCTTGTGGCACAGCTGGCATTAAGCAACTTGACAAAGATGGGATTCCTAAATCTCTAACACTCTTAAATGAAACACTGTGCTTAGTATAACTCAAGTACTAGGACAAACATCCCTCAGACATGAGCAGAAGAAACAGATGGGGGGATTTGAAAAAGGAAGTAATGATGCTGTCACTAGCGTCTGTTGAAACAACATCACGGTATCCAGGCAGGCATGTCCCTTCTTGGAACTGTGACACAGGCTAAGAGCTTCCCTTATTTCCCACAGAAATATTCCTCTGCCATCTCCACTCAGAGGAAGTCCCAGGTTTCTCAACCCCAGGAAGTCCCCTCTCTCCCAGTGCAAGAGGCACCACGGAGACGCTGGTGTCCAGCAAGGACTTAGAGTCTAGGTCACACCAGGAGCTGGGGGGCTCCAGCTGTCGAAGGGCTTGCTGACAGTGTTCAGTGACAGGCCAGGACAGTCCTCGCAGCCCAGGCAGGAAATGATTCATTTCATCCACGCTGGGGGTAGACCCTGGAGCTGCCCCCCACGGAGCAGCTCCTGCCGCACAAGATGCTGACCAGGGGAAAGGCAGAGGGGCCGGCCGGAAGCCCAGGACCACAACGTCTCCTGCAATGGCAGTGAGCGTGTGCGGGCAGAGGGCCCAACCCCTACGGCCACGTCGGACAGAGGACAGAGGACTTACCAACCCCAGTCCTAAGTGTTGAGCCTCTCATCAACAGAAGTACTTAAACATGAATCCTGAATGCTAGGGAGGGGAGATTTCTAGGCTTTTTACACTTCCCACCTGTCCCCCAACTAGAAAAGAAAAAAAAAAAAAAAGAAAGGAAAAGAGAGAAAAACCCCACTGGGTATCTGGAGCATTCCACAGAGCAGCCAGGAGCCCGACCCCCTGGTCTCTCATCCATGTCTGCTTTGTGGACAGGCTGCTCTGTCTCCTCTGAGGTGCGATGCCTGGGGGTTTGTAGGAAGAGGAAGGGAGAAAAGCTCAGCCAGGAGCAGAGTAAACATCTATTATAGGGGATAGAGGGTTACGATAATAGGTAATACTGATTGAGTGATTACCAGGGCCCAGGCACTATTTAATACACCATTCCTTATGAGTATTAATCCTCTTTAAACCAACTTTTTGAGGTAAGTGTCATTATTATTTCCAATTAGTAGATGCAGAAAGTGAGGTAATTAGGTAGAGAAGTGACTTGCCCAAAGTCCCAGAGAAAACATGGAGGTAGCTGGATTGCAAACCTGGGAAATAATAAAAACTGCCTGGTTCAAAATCCTCTGATAGTTTCTCATCATACTTAAAATTCAAATCTTTTACCATAGACTATAAAATCCTACATGATCTGGTTCCTACCCCCTCTCTGACCTTAATGCTTAACACTTACCCCCCTTGTTCATATACTTGATAAAACTAGCATTCTGAGTTTTTCAAACAGGGCAAACTCATTACTGCCTCAGGGCCTTTGAACGTGCTGTTCTGTCTGCCTGGAACACTTCCCACAGATCTCTGCAGGGCTCTGCAAAGATGTCATCTCACTGAGCAACCCTTCCCGCCCATTCACCTAAAACATATTGCTGTCTCCTATTCTCATGAACTTACTCTGTTGTGTCTTTCCTTGCAGACTGATCACTGGCTAAAATCAGATCATTATTTGCTTGGCTGTGCACTGTCTGTCTTCCTACGAGACTGTAACAGTCGTGAGGGCTGGCACACGGCACTAGGACCTGGCTCAGTTTGCATCAGTTGAATGAATGAGTATAGGAATGAACGGGTGGGATGGAGGGGGCCAGGAGAGGGGCGTCACACCCATTTTACTGAGCTTAAGGTAAGAGACTGGTTCTTCACTCTTGGAAGTTGGGCACCTCTCTGCATCCTAGACAAAAGCCATGGACCTTTGGTCCAAAAAAACCAGCCAAGATTTGCAAATAATTTCAAGAGTCCCTTTTAAATGCCAGGGAAGAACATCTGCATGAATGGGAGGAGACAAAATAGACCTGGAGATATTTGAGCATCAGCTGAAGCCCCTTCTGCTCCCGCACTTGCTGCCTCTTGGATAATTAAGGCCCCCTTTGGGATGCCTCTGAAGAAAAGAACGGCATTCGAGAACAGGAAAGTGCACTGGGTAGAAAGGTCACACTTTGCATCCCCGGTCCAGCCATCTGGTTACTGGTCCAAACCTACATTACGCATCCTCATCCCTGGGCCTTTGCTTCTTGAGGGAGCTGTGATGACTATCATTGATATTCCTTCCCTCCCAGCACATACAAAGCACGTCACCCTTCAAGAGCTGACTTGCTTTGACTAACAGAATGTGCTGGAAGGGGTCCAGCAGCTTCAACTTTCCTTTATGAGCTAGTCACCATGTAGTAAGTCTGACTACCCTGAGACTGCCATACTGTGAATCAGCCGAAGTTAGCCACGTGGAGAGAAAGAGACAGGGAATGGCCACATGGAGGAACCCTGACCTTCCAGCCCAGCCGGGCCCAACTGCCAGATGATTACAGCTGAGTGACTGACTCCGGCTGATGCCAAATGGAGCAGGAGAACCACCAAGCCAAACTAAGCCAAGCCCTGACGACTTCCTGATGCACAGAATAATGGAAAACAATCCATCTTTGTTGTTTTAAGCCCCTGAGATTTGGGGTAGGTTGTTACACAGCAATAAATAACTGACCCATTCATATCAACTCCTCGCCAGGTATACCTTCCCCTCCTGCTTTTCTGGGCCCTAACCATCCTTCCCGTCATTATTAGTTCCAGTAACACCTCCTTCCAGAAGCTTCTCTTATCACTTCACCTCGCTTTTCACCCCTCCAGCCTCTAAACTCTCAACCTACTCAACCTTGAAAGGTTGGCTCAGGGGCTCCCTCCTCTGAGGAGCCCTCCCTGACTTCCACAGTGGCTGCAGGTGCCTCTCCACACACCCAGTGTGCCTTTGTACACCCTGTGACCATGCCTTTGTCGGCTTGTTGGCCTTCAGACTGTCATTGTCGCGTGCATTGTCATCCACATAATCCACACACATAGCTCATTAACTACCACATAATAGCGTCTCTGATCTTATGAGCTGAAAGGATAAACCCTACACCACCGGCTGGGCCTTACATAAGATCACGTTCATTCTCTATGCAGACCTGCGTGTCGTTGCTACTCTGACTGAAAATGCCTTGAGGGTCAGAATCATGCTACCCATCCTCTCCATGTCTCACAGAGCCCTGCACACAGCAGGTGCTCAATAAATGTTCTGTTGACTTTTAACTGGCCAACGTGTGACTTTCACTGTGACCTTAACTCCAGATTTGCCCCTGGACCTCCGCTACTCAGATTCCAGGCCTCCTGCCCCGGGATGCTATACAAGGAGAAAGCAAGTCCTGCTTGTTTATTTTTGGTTCTTTTCAATCAGTGGAATTCTCGAAAGTCCACACATTCTACATGCACAGCAATGAATTCATTCCAGAAGGATAATCTTTTAGAAGCTAATTCTCTTTAAAGACATTCACCTCTGACTCCTCCTTCAACAGACAGGTATGAAAGAGTTAACACAGCTTCCCACACCGCCTGGGAGTTGCAATCAACTGGAAATATCTGGTTCAATCTGTTATTATAAAGTGCAGTCCAGACAGCACTGTCACCCCAAGGACAATCATTCTATGAACACACACAGTGTTGTGACCTTTACTCAACATTCCAGAGATACAGAAGCTGTGTGGGCCTGGGAGGAGGGGAGGGTTATAAATAGGGTAGTGTCGTGGGCCCAGCACTGGGGTGGAGGCCAGCTTCCCGGTCCCGGCTGGCATGGGTACCTTCTTATCTACAAACTCCTTATCTCTGGGAACGTTCAAAGCATTTTCCCACCTGACTACCCCAAACCCTCCAGCTTCTTGGGGACCTACCCGGGACTCACCAGGGCTCATCTGCCCCTCAGACTCCAGGACATAAAATCCTAGGGGCTCACTCCAGGCCACGAAATCTCAGCTCAATGTGTGAGGGCCTTTGTCACCTGGAGCTGAGCAAGGTGAAAAAGGCGATAAAGGCCCAAAGAGGAAAAGAGGAGAAAACAGGGATAGGGCAGATCAGGAAGTGGGGTCCTTCTGGGCCTACAGTTGGTCCTCAACAAGGCCTTTTGGACCCAGTAAATCTGTGTTCAACTCTGGGACACACAAAGAGACATGCTTTGGCCTGGAAGATAATTCTTGAATGCCGCCCACCCAGGATTCCCATCCCAGCTTCGCCACTACCTGGCTGTGTGCCCTTGGATACACTTCCCCTTGGGAAGCAGTGCGCCTTCCCCATGAGGTGGCTGGGGGGCTCTAAGACATGTCCCCTGAGGGAACTAGCCCAGCGCTGGTACACAGAAAGTGCTCAATAAAGGTGAACCCACTTTCCCTCCCTGCCTCCAATTAGAAAAGGTTGTCTCGTTCTTGAGACAGAGAAATGAAAGAATCAAGGCATAGGAGACGCTCTGTCCTTCAGGGAGGGTGGGCTGGACCCTCAAGTAACAAAGAAATGAACTTTGTTGATTATATTACTTCACGTTATTAAGGAATCATTCATTCATTCACCAAACATTTGCTGAGCGTCGATGTGCGGCGAGCTTTGCCCTAACACAACTGATGCGCTTCCTCGTTCTAAGCACTATACGGCCTTCGGCAGTTACTGCCGCTAAAATGCTTTCCGTGCATGGTCTTGTCTCTATCTCTGGAAAGGAAGAGGACCGTATTCTACCTGCCATCATCCACTAGGCCTTAGATTTCAGGGAGCAGGAGGTAGCCCAAAGATGATGAGGGCAAAGATCATGAGGACACCCGCAAACAAAAACGATGCTTATAGACCAGTGAACCGACAAGCACACAGGCGACTCCCTCAGTAAAAGATGGGACAATAGCCACCGCTCCAAGCTGTCCCGCCAAACACCTGACCCCAACTCCAAGCTCACCAACACGACCATATACACAGATCAGCCTTTTGCCGTCCTCCCTGTGGCAAAGGCGTACTCCTTTCTCGTTTTCAGTTCGTTGTGCTGATACTCGTGTAAGATGCACAGATGGTGTGCTTGAACGCTACAGTGATGTCACACTGTTTTAAATCAAAGTTCCTAAATACTCTCAATGTGGGTACTTCTCTCACTGCCACGCAGCACCGATGATTCACAAACTGGCACCAATCTACGAACCACACTCTGGGGAGGACTGATGTCAATTCCATGGGCCATCCAAAATCTAGCATGATCCGTGTTGCAAACAAATACGAGAAATGGAATTGTAAAGGTCAACTTACTTGCTGATGGCTGAAATTTGATCAGATCTTGCAAGTCAGTAGAAATCTGGAAAACGTGGCTATAGAACTGCTGGACTGAATTCTTTAGGCCAGCTATGTCTCTGGAATGTGACCGGAGTGTCCCATTCATCTGCCTGACACAGCTCCACAGGCTGCTGACATGCTTGTTGAGGCCCTCCTTGATCCTCTGAAGACTTCCCGAGATGGAGTCGAGCCTGCTGCACGTTTTCTCCATTTGAGACACCCTGCCCTCGACGGCGGACACGTCCCTCTGGAGCCCGTGCATGGTCTCCTTACAAGCGTCCAGCTCCGAGAGGAGCTGGCTCTGCAGCTGCCGCCACCTCTCCTCCAGCGGGCTGCAGCAATAAGCCGTGGGGTCCCGGGGAGATGGGAGGGCCCCCACCGTCCTTTCTTGCTCACCCCGCTTAGAAAGCCCACCCGCTGCAGAGTTTTTACCTTCTCTGCAGCTGCTCAGCTCATTCTGGAGATGATTCACATCGTCTACTGTGTGGTTTAGTTGAGAATAAAGAAAACTAAAATCTTGTTGAAGTTTCTGGATGCTGCGTTCGGTTTCCTGAAACTTCCTATGCGTTGTATCATTCAGAGATTTCAAAAGGTGCAAACTATCACCCGCTATGTGGTCTTCTCCATTTGGCAGGGTATCTTCTATCCCATGAGGCTCTCTCTGAAAGTTCTGCAGGCAAATATCCTCAACAACTTGAACTTTGTTCTTCAGGTGATTTAACTCTATCATGACCTGTTCGTTCCCAGCCCCTGACACACCCGGTAAGGCTGGGGCTGGGGGGGTGAGTTCTGCCTCAGTGCTGTTGGCCACCTCCAGGAGAACACTCCCCAGGCGCTCTTCCAAAGACCGTATTTTCTGATCAAAAAGATGCTTCAAGTCATCTACCTCGCCATTAATGGTCCCCCGAAGAGTTTCTTCGATGTAAAAGCAATGTTCTTCTGCATTCTTCTCTGTCACGTTGATCCTTGCATCTAGTTCATTCCATCTGGCATCAAAGTCCACATCTGGCTCTGGAACTTTAAGGCGGTCAAATTCATTGTCCAGTCGTGCATTCAGCATTCTGGTGGCTTCCGCGACTCTTTCAATTTTCTGGTCTAACATCTTGACCTCTTGCCCAAAGTCATCATTCTTTTCACCACCACAGCAATTTGACTGAGCTGAAGGATCTTGTACCAAGGCTCGAAGATCACTTATTTCTTTTCTCAGGTTTGTTTCCTTCTCTCCTATAAGCTCAATCACTCCTAGGTAACTGCTCCCATAGTCATCACACTGCTGTTGGAGACCAATCAGCTTGTACTCGCATGAGTTCTTCAGATCGGCCAGCTTTCTGTCCATTCCCTCCATGAGCTCCTCTCTCAGGGCATCAATCTTACTATCGACATAGGCTTGGTAGAGCTCACTGGTCGTCATGGTCACCGTAGGGCCCTGGGCAGCCTCCTGGAGCTGCTTGAGCTGTCCTTCATACCCCTTTACCTTCCCGTCCAGCTCCTCCAGCTTGTCACTCTTGGTCTTCAGAGCATCTTTGACCTCAGCCAATTCAGACTTGATGTCCTTCATGCCAGATTCCTTATTGTTGAGGACATCAGGAAACTGGACGGTCTCTGTGTCTCCGCCAACGGCACTGTCGGGCACTGACTGGGGGTGCAGGTTACTGAGCCATGATGCCAGCATTTTGCTGGCATCGTCCTGAATGGCATGTTTGAGGTTTTCGTTCACTCCAGCAATGGAAGACTGGAGATCAAGAACTGTTCTTGTGAGTCGGAGAACCTTCTCTTCAAGCACCTGGATTTTCTTTTCCTGAAGTTCTTGCAGTCCCTGTTTTGGATCTACCGTTTGGTTTGGTTCTGCTGCACGAGTTGGTGACAAAGTCTTCTTGGGCTCTGAGACTTGGCTTGGTTCATTATCTGTTACAAAGAAAGAGTCGGATATGACTTCATATATTTTACCGTTTCCCATTTTCTGCAAAGACAATAAACAGGGTGCTTAAGGAATACACAGAAACCTTCGCTTACCGATCCCTCTCATCACAGGCAATTATTGTGGTAGCGAGAAAAAGACTGTAGGCTTTGAGCTAATAGACCCCCCGCCCTTGCATTCTGGCTCCGCTGTTTACTGTCTGCCCCGAGCAAGTTAGTTGACTTCTGTGAACTCTAATCCCCTCATTTGTGAAGCAGAGGTACTCTCTTCCCCCTGAGAGAACATGTCCACGGCACATAATAGACAATCAGTGGTCTCTTTCACCCTAAAGGGAAAGTATTCTTCATCTGCTCTGTCATGTGAACACATCATTCCCACGTTAGTGAGCAGCGGCCACACCCCACTGGTTGACTACATACGGTAAAACCACAAGAAGCCACTTCAGCCAGATCCGCCCATTAGCGGCTGGGTGGTACGATATCGTATAAGCAGTAAGTCATCCTCCAAGCAACTCCTAAATGTTCTTTGACTTTTCTTAGCATCTATAGGCTACAGGAGTCTCAAAGACATTGTTTAGCCCCATTTCGCAGGTGGGGAAGCTAAAAGTGAAAGAGCAGTGACTGCTGGTATCTCCTAACGATAAAGCCACGTGGTCTTATCTATGAAGAGTCACCAACTCCAAGAATATACACATTGAGTTTTTGATATGAGAAATATACCTCCAAGGAAATAGTCCAAAGAAGGAAAAAAGTTATAAAGATGATTGCAATGAGTCATAAAAATGAAAATAAAGTGACAGATCGATGAACTAAACAAGAAAATTACTGTAACCTGAGGCAATAGGAGATTAGAAGCAAACCATGCCCCTGAACACACAGTAGGATACAAGGAGTACTAGAAAGAGCTAACTTGGGCACCTGGGTGGCTCAGTCGGTTAAGCCTCCGACTCTTGAATTCAGCTCAGGTCATGATCTCAGGGGCCTGGGATTGAGGCCCACGTTGAGCTCCCTGCTCAGGAGGCAGTCTGCTTCTCCCTCTCCCTCTGCCCCTCCCACTGCTCTCTCTCACTTTGAAATAAATAAATCTTAAAAAAGAAGAGAAGGAGAAGGAGAAGGAGAAGGAGAAGGAGAAGGAGAAGGAGAAAGAAAGAAAGAAAGAAAGAAAGAAAGAAAGAAAGAAAGAAAGAAAGAAAGAAAAGAAAAGAAAAGAAAAGAAAAGAAAAGAAAAGAAAAGAAAAGAAAAGAAAAGAAAAGAAAAGAAGCGAAGCGAAGCGAAGTTAACACTGATAAGCCTGCACAGAAGACATGGAGACTATCACGACAGATGGAAAAAGTCAAACACAATATAAATTACAATGAAATCAAATGCATTAAGGTACACTGAACAAACACTAGAAATAAATGTAGAACGTTGCAGATGTTTGAGTTTACTGTACATTGTTTCTTCCTCCCCTAAACTTTGTACACAATCATAACCACAGCTATTTTTCATAAACATCAACTTAGTGGTAAAACCAAGACTAGAATTCAGATGGCCAAACTCCCAAGCAGAGAACTATAAAAAATACCTTATTTTCCACACTGAAAAATTTATTCTACCTTAAGCCACTGGGAGAAAAAAACAACTTGTTGAATCACATATAAATGAAATGCCATTCTGAGCAAAGGACATGAAAGCAAAGGGCAGGAGAGTGGGGGGGAAATCAGCATGTAAGGAAATGCTTCTTTTACATACTCTTGGTGACTGTGGAAACTGCTGCAATTTTTTGGAAGGATAATTTGGCAATATGTATCAAAATTTCAGAATCCCTTTGCTCCTGCAATTACAGTTCTAAAGTTTATTCTAGTAAATAATCAGGGATGAACCTAAAATATTAACAGGAAAAAATTCAAATACTATCTATAATAGTGAAAAACTGCAGGGCACCTGGGTGGCACAGTGGTTAAGCATCTGCCTTCAGCTCAGGGCGTGATCCCGGCGTTATGGGATCCAGCCCCACGTCAGGCTCCTCCGCTATGAGCCTGCTTCTTCCTCTCCCACTCCCCCTGCTTGTGTTCCCTCCCTCTCCCGCTGGCTGACTCTCTCTCTGTCAAATAAATAAATAAAATCTTTAAAAAAATAGTGAAAAACTGCAAAAAAACAACCTAAGTGACCAATAGTAGGGGACTGTGTTCAAATAATGACACTATCAAAAGCTATTAAATGATATTGTAAATTATTTAATGAACAGTTGTTCATTATAGATTAAGTTAAAAAATAAATTCTAAAGATTGGGGCGCCTGGGTGGCGCAGTCGTTAGGAGGCTGCCTTCGGCTCAGGGCGTGATCCCAGCGTTCTAGGATCGAGCCCCACATCAGGCTCCTCCGCTAGGAGCCTGCTTCTTCCTCTCCCACTCCCCCTGCTTGTGTTCCCTCTCTCGCTGGCTGTCTCTGTCCAAAAAAAAAAAAAAAAAAAAAAAAAAAGCATGTTCTTGGGGCACCTGGGTGGCTCAGTCGGTTAAGCCTCTGACTTCTACTCAGGTCACAATCTCAGGGTCTTGGGAACAAGCCTCATATGATCCCCACATTAGGCTCTGCACTCAGTGGGGAGTCTGCTTTTCCCTCTGCTTGAGCTCACTCTTGCGTGCACACATGCACTCTCTCCTAAATAAATAAAATCTTTGAAAAAAATAGTATGCTCTTTATAATGATAGTGGATTAAGGGTGAGCATTTCCTTTCCATTCCTTTCTGAAATCTCATTAAATGACAGAACAAAAACAGAACCACCATGTCACGTATAAAAAATTAGGAATCAGAATGGTTTTGGACATTTTAACAGCTGCATTGGAAGCTAGAAGAAAATGGAGTGATGCTTTCAAAATTCTAAAGGAAAATTATTTCCAATCTAGAATTCTAAAGGTAGAATAAAAATATTTTCAGATTATAAAATAATAGAAAGTGTACCTCCCAATCTTTTCATAAAACTCCTGGAGGATCTGCTTTACCAAAACAAGGGAGTAAGTTGAGGAAAATCAGGGAGTACAGGAAAGAGGGAATCAATGGGAGAGACACAAGTAAGATCACTGGTTGGCAGCTGTGAACAAGGAAAAGAGGATGACCAGGTGGGGCAGGTAAGAAAGCTCTAGAAGAGATTGCTTCAGGAAGACACTGATGTGTCTGAGCATAATGAGAGGACATCTAGATAATCACCCAGAGGAAAGTTTGGGTTGAAATAGGGACAAAGATATAAAAAATTAAAAAAAAATAAAAACAAAAAATAAAACAAGCAAAGGAAACTATGAGACAATTGCTAACTCTAAAGAAACCAAAAAGCTATATAGGAAGGCAACAGATTCATAGTATACTACATGGGTCAGCTGTAAACATTGCCTATACAGTTACTACAATGTAAACAATAAGTACTAAATTATTTAAAACCTGGTATAAACTGTATGGAAAGGATGATGGTATAGGAGCCATATGCTGGAAAGCAGATGAAAAGGAGTCAAACCCTCATCTATTGTGAGGTCAATAGATATGGAGGTAAATTCCAAAAGACGATCTAAAGAGTTTACAGTAATTACCTCTGGGAAGGGAAAGTAGGGGAGAAGAAGGGTCACTGGTTTCCTAATAGTCCTTTTAAAGCTATCTGACTCAGTAAACTACATATAGGCTTAAACTTTTATAAAATAAAAATGAAGCAAAAGTAAATTCTCATGAACAAAAGACCCCCTTTGTGTGTCCCCATCACATTATCTATGATGAATTATTGTAGTTACTTGATTTCTGTTTGCCTTCCGTTAATTCAGGGACCATCTGCCTTGTTTTTCACTTTTCCCAAGGATCTAGTATAGAGCCTGCCAGATACAGAAGCTCAATAAATATTTGTGGGATGAATAAATGAATTTTTCTTTAACAAAATGTACATGGAGACACAAGAAAGAGAGTAATGTGTGATAAAATGTTAGCAGTAGTTATCATACGGTGGTGAGATTATGTGTAACTATTTCCCTATATTTTATAAACATTGTTTAATTGATACATGTTAATTTTTTCATAAAAATTATTTAAAAATATTTTACAGACAATACTGGAAAACACTACAAGTTTTAAAACTGACAATACTTCATGGGAAAATATAATCATTTAAAGACAAGTTAACTATCAAATTCATGAGAAAACCTAAGTCACATTTATTCTCAACTTAAAAAAAAAAAAGAAAGATAAAAGGACAGAAAATTTTTATCCACCAAAGTCATTTGCTTAATGTTATACTTAATAGCAAAGATGAAAGTTATACTGCTTTCTTGAGCGCTGAGTTTGTGCTATTTCAAAAAAATTCAGAAACAAATTTAAGAACAACTTCACTGGATGCCTCTAACTTGGCGCTTAGCTTTGCAAAAATCTCACCCCAAACAGAATGACAATGATTCTGATTTATTATTTACCTATTTTTTAAAAAACCAACAATTCAGTTCCTTCAAATTCAGATTTATTAGGTGCTTGTAGATAAAAAGCAAAAAACAAGCAAAGCATCTCTACACCTGAATCTCTTCTCCTCTGTGCCACACGCTACACTAGTCTGAAACCATCCCCTGCGCTGACTGCCGAGTCCTTGGCTGTCACAAGTTGGCCCTAATGAAGCAATTTACTTGCAAAAAAAAAAAAATCTGTACTCGGATCGCTGCTGCTTCTGCACATACATCTGCATGCCACAGGTGCCCACTGCAGGCGGCGTGTGCGCTACTTGAGGACCTTGGGGGGATCGCCATTGTAAATCATAAATCCTACTGTCTGCAGGAGCCCTGGAAAGATCACAGGTGGTCACGCACAGCGAAGCACAAGGACGAAGTTACCTGTGGCTTTCTTCATGCTATTGCGAGGCCGAGCAGGTGTGGGGCGGGGAGTTTTCACACGGTCCCTGGGACCTTCCTGGCAGTCTCCACCTCTAAAGCCAGGGCAGCACCTCCATTCCAGCTGTGTCACTGTCTTGTACCTGGTGACGTATCTGGGTCTGAAGTTCACACGGTACCTGCAGAAGAAAAGCATGGCATCTCTCTTTACCGACTGCTGTCTCGAGCACCGCTGGCCCTCCCTGACTTGGACCAGAATGAACAGGATCCAAGCCCCTGACTGCTTTCTCCAAGCCGACCCAGAGGGGACCACTGGTCTCTTCAGTCCAGCCTTGACCCCCGGGGTTTAGCCAAAATCAGATTGGCCTCCTTCTTCCATCTCTTAGACCCACCTGCGCACAGGTCCCGTTCCACTGATGCCAGAGAGACAGACGACCTAGAAAAGCCTGGCCCCACAACTCCCAAACTGAGCCGTTTCACCCACAACTTTTTTTTTTGGGGGGGGGTCACTGCTTTGTGGAGATTTATTCTGGGTAACTCAGCATCATTTGTTTCATATTTTAAGGAACCTCCCTAGCACCTTTGTCTCCCGTAGCATCTGTGCATTCATCTTGGCACTTTCCTTCCTGCAAAGGTAGCAGGCTGTGAGCCTTCCGACATCGGTGTTCAGATCTTTTTAAAGAGATGCCCTGATCCATACAGCTAATGACAGAAATAAGAATCCCTTTTAAAGTATACATTCCCCAGGGCATCTGGGTGGCTCAGCCAGTTAAGTGTCTAACTCTTGATTTCAGCTCAGGTTATGATCTCAGGGTGTGAGATCAAGCCCCCTGTTGGGCTCCACACTGGGCGTGGAGCCTGCTTAAGATTCTCTCCCTCTCCCCTTGCCCCTCCCCATCCTCTCTAAAAAGAAAAAAAAAAGGACACATTCCCCCACACACGTGCACACCACACAGATCTTGTGATGAGCCGAAACGTCCTCCAGACCCAGGGCTGGGTCTGGAACAGAGTGTGGCAATCCAGCAGCCCCCGGCCACTCAGAGGGATGGATGCAGGAACCCAACAGCCCCGGGGGCCCCTGCTCACAGCACAGGGGCAAGTTGCTCCTGAACTTATCCCAGCTTCTGCTTCCAGCTTGGCATGGAGGCTCTCTGGAACATCTTCACTCTGCCTTCATTCTACCAGCCCTAGCAGCTGCCCTTCTCTTTGGGGGCCAATTCCCAGAAAGGACTCGGCTCGCTATCTCTTCCCCAAGGTTGCTGTGTGCTGCTCAGGGGAGAGTTGGGTCCCATGGGGCCTGGTGCCAGCCAGGTGACTCCATCTCAGGCACCCGCCCTGTGGTGGGTGGAGTTCAAAGTCACATTCCTGAGAACATTGCAAATTACTAAATGCATGGGCTTTTGGCCCCTCAGGGTCAAAACCATGACACCTAAAACCTCAAGTGTAAGAAACTCTCCCACCAACAGGACCCCAGCTGACCCTCTGGGCCCTGGGGATGGCGCTGTCCCAAGCATTAGTGTTCTAACACCTGTCACTGTCCCCGTTTCACTGGCCCTTCTAGGGCAGTGGTTCGCAGCAACGGCCAAGCATCAGAATCACCAGGAATCGTAAAGAACTGCTGATGCCCTTGTCTCGCTCTCAGAGGTTAGGATTCAATTGGTCTGCGCTGGGGCCTGGGCACACCGATTTTGAGAAGCTCCAGAGGGAGACTTTTTCAAGGAAAACAAGAGAAAGCCCAATGAACGAACCCGAAAAGAAGGGCCCTGAAAGGGTGCGGGGGGGGGCAAGACTTCCCTTCTAGGCTCTTCGTTTCCTCTCATTGCCACCACACCCCATCAAGGCCCAACTATTTAGTTTCCCCTTTTCACAAATGGGAAAACAGAGGCTCGCTGAGGTCAAGTGACCTGGCCAAGTTCCAACGGTCAGGAAGGGCCAGGCCTGGGATTTAAACCCAAGTGTTCTCTCCTGTACCCCAGAAGGCCCTCCCAGCACACAGAAGCAGGGACTTGGAGACTGCCTTACATTTGAAGCAACCCCACCCACCCAGAGAGGTTCCACAAGACCTACCAGCTGGGGCAGAGGGTAGCTGCCAGCCCTGTTCCACTAACACTTGTCCGGGCATTCGACCCTGCCAGGGGCACACCAGCCCCCAGGTAGCACCCTACCTACCAAAAGAATTCCTTGTGTGGTCCTAGAAACTATTAAAAAAAAAAAAAGAAAGAAAGAAAAAGGAAAAGAAAGTTCCACTTCATTGTTTTGCACGCTCAGGGATAGCGTAATGCTGCAAAAATGTGTAATCTCAGAAAAACTTGGTTCCTCTGAGCATTTACGACTGAGTGTGAGAACGTGTTTGTGCTCGGGTGTCTTACGTGAGCCAGCAGATGACGGCCCGCAGCAAACCCTTCTGGATGTTGGCTGAGCTGGACCAGGAGAGCAAAACCTGAGGCTGCAAGTCCGACTCCCTCCCCACCCGGAGGCCTTGGCCCTAACTGAGCCGAGTGTAAGAAAGCGCTCACTCTTCCAACACACCTCATTATTTTCTTTAAAGGCAGTTATCTTGGAGCCAGCTCATAACTTAGGAAAGTTCCCTGGAGTTCCTGCTTTCCTCTCCAGCCCCACACACAGGCCCCACTCCCGCCCTCCACCCTCATGGGCTTGCTGTAGGGTTTCCGGTTTGCGGCGTGGAGTTCAGGTGGACAGCCTTCCTGACAGTCTAAAGTCCAGCGTGTGGAAGAGCCCTCCCTGGCCAGGGGTGACCGCTGGAAGCCACCAGGCGGCCACCTCCAGCCATGGGAAAGCTCATGTTCCGACTGCTCCATGCACGAGGACCAGAGGCGACTGCGGTTCCTCAGGCCTCAATCTGGGGATGGGAGGGGAAGAGGTAGGGTTGTGCAGCCCTGCAGCTTTCCTGGGATTTTCCCTGCAGAAATGGGGCCCCCATCTCCACGAGAGCCAGCCAGGAGGTTCTCCAGAAGATGGGAAGAACACAGCAGGATTCCCAGGGATTCCATCCCTCGGTGTTCTGCAGGACAATATCCTGGCCAGGGAGCTTTAAAATGAATGCCCAGGCCTTTATGCCCAAAATTCTAATTTAACTGGTCCGGGGTGAGGGGTGCCCAGGCATCTGTACCTTTTAAAAACTCCCCAAGTAATTATCAAGTGCAGCCAGAGTTGAGAAGTGCAGCTCAAAAGTCAGGGCACCCATCAGCCTTCCTTCCTCATGGGAGCTGGGAGCTTCTGAGGCAACCGAGGGCTGGACAGCCAGGCAGGGGAGTGAATTGACCCAAAGCCGCCCAAGTGTTACCCCCAAGAACCCTTGGGTTGTAAGCACATTGGAGGCGCCCCATGGACACTTACTGAATCAGCTGATTGCACCCAGCTGGGGGTGGCCAAGCAGAAGGACTGACAGCCCAAGGGACAGAGTCAAGGCGGTGCTGGGCTGTAGCTAGAAGGCTGACTCAGGCTGCAGCCTTGGCCCCCATTGCAGTCTTGGGTAGAGATTGTAACAAAATCCTGTCTCTCAAGGGAGCCCCATCCACAGCTGCCTTCAGCATCCTGGGGCCCCTGGGGGCTGCAGCAGCACGCCGCCCCAAAGCCCGAGCCCCCGCTAACCTCTGCCAGCACTCTTTGTCCTGTCCTCTCAACTCTCCTCCCCTTCCCCTCCCTCTGAAAGCCTTCTGGGGTGGGGGGTGGTGAAACAAGGGTTCACCATTTTTATGAGTTCAACCACTGTGTCAAGACATCAGGTCAGCCCAGAAAATTCTACTGAGAAGGAAGGTGGCAAGAAGAGGCTGGAAAAGTTGAATCAGAGTTCAGGGACCATAGGACTGGAAATGTCCCTATTGAAACAAAATGTGACAAAATTTGACATGACCCCCCTCCCCCACAGAAAGACTCCTTCCCACGGACAGGAGATGAGACTTCTTCCATAACATGCCTCTGTTCACGGTGTTCAATGTTTGTCTTCTCACAGACCATAAGCCCTGTGAGGGCAAGAATTCCTTCGGGTTTTGTTCTCCACAACATTCAGTTTTAAATACAGTGTCTGTCCTGTTGTAGTTGTTCAACAAACAATGAAGTATTAATCATTAATCAATAATCGATTAATCAAACAGTATTTAATGATACTAAGTCTACTTTTGATGAGGTGTTGGGGAATCCAATGTCCATGTTAAAAGCCCCTGAGTTGTCCTCAGGTCTAACCCCAGCAGATGTGAATTCCTGTGCCTTTCCAGAACCAAATCAAGCTCCAGAGTCCTTGGCTCATGATGGGTTGGACAAGAATCACACACCAGAAGGTGACCTTGAGTTGTGTTGTCCAAAAAGATAGCCATTAATCAGGTGTGGCTTTTAAAATGTAAGCTAATTAAAAGTAAACAAAACTGAACGTTCATTTCCTTGGTTCTCCAGCCACGTTTCAGGAGCTCAGGAGCCACCTGTGGTGTTAGTAGGAACATCTCCATCATCATAGGTGTCTCCTGGACAGAGCTGGCCTGGACATTCATGAGACTGTTGAGGGAGCAGCAATGGCACACATCTGTTCGTCTCTTCACTCCCATCCCACAGTCACCTGTCTTCTTTCTCCTGCCACATCCCTCCCGGGCTGCCAGTAGAAGGCTTTTCAGAAATAACCGCACATCACTGGCAGAGGTTCCTTTCTACAAGGTAGGGACCTACAAGGTAAGGATCATTTCCCGGCACTTAGTATTCACCTCTAACTTCTTTTTTGAATACATGCCACTAAAAGTGCACAAATCTAAAAGCGCAGTGCCCCCACTGGGACACTCATTTGACTGGGATTTCATCCAAGAACAGACTTTCTAGTAAATTCCTCTCTTTCTCCAAACGCTGGCTTGTCCCCAAAAACCTGGAACTAACTCTTCTTGCTTCATTCTGCGTGTGGTCCCACACAGTATCCGCTGGAATGGACTGTTAGGATGGAGAAGGAAGCCAGAAAGAAGAGGTGCCTCCCTCTCTCTGGTAGGGAGCACCCTGGACTGAAGAAATAACCGCCGATCTGGGACGACGTCAGCATGTACATACAAGCAAGAAGACATTTCAGCGGGTGTCAGGACGCACATCCAGGGCAGACTCGGTTATCCGACATTCAGGAACTATTCCAAGTTTTCCACACCCAGGCCCAGAATTCACTTTTTGTTTTTCACTGTGGTTAATATGTATAACATACGTGTGGAATACACATAACATGAAACAAACAAGTGGGACTACATCAAACTGAAAAGCTTCTGCACAGCAAAGGAAACCAACATAACAAAAAGGCAACCTAACTGAATGGGAGAAACTACTTACAAATCATATACTGATAAGGGGCTAATAGCCAAATACGTAAGGAACTCATATAACTCAAAGCAAAAACAAATTCTTTTTTATTAAAAAATAGGCAGAGGATCTGAATAGACATTTTTCCAAGGAAGACATCCAGATGGCCAACAGGTTCATGAAAAGCTGCTCAACATCACTCATCATCAGAGAAATGCAAATCAAAGCCACAACGAGGGGCGCCTGGGTGGTACAGCGGTTAAGCGTCTGCCTTCGGCTCAGGGCGTGATCCTGGCGTTATGGGATCGAGCCCCACATCAGGCTCCTCTGCTGGGAGCCTGCTTCTTCCTCTCCCACTCCCCCTGCTTGTGTTCCCTCTCTCGCTGGCTGTCTCTATCTCTGTCGAATAAATAAATAAATAAAAATCTTTAAAGAAAAAAGCCATTTAAAAAAAAAAAACCCACAACGGGATATCACCTCACGCCTGTCAGAATGACTGGTATCAAGAAAGATAAGAAATTGGGGTGCCTGGGTGGCTCCATCAGTTAAGCCTCCAACTCTTGATTTTGGCTCAGGTCATGATCTCAGGGTCCTGGGAATGAGCCCCACATCAGGCTCCCTGTTCAGTGGGGAGCCTGCTTCTCCCTCGCCCTCCGCCCCTCCCCCAGCCCTGCTCATGCCGTCTCTCTCAAATAACAAAATCTTTTTAAAAAATATCTTTATAAAAAAAAGACAAGAAAGAACACGTGTTGGCGAGGATGTGGAGAAAAGGGAACCCTGGTGCATTGTTGCTAGGAATGTAAATTGGTGCAGCCACTGTGGAAAATAGTATGGAGGTTCCTCAAGAAATTAAAAATAATTAAAATTTAAAAAATAAAAATATGATCCAGGAATTTCACTTCTGGACACTTATCTGAAGGAAATGAAAGCACTAACTTGAAGAGGTATCTGCCCCCCACCATGTGCACTGCACCATTATTCACAATAGCCAAGATATGGGTGCCCTTAAGTGTCCACGGATGGACACCTGAATGAATGGATGGACGAAGATGTGGTACACACATGTACACACACACACACACACACACAGGAATATTAATCAGTCATTAAAGAAGAATGAAATCCTGCCATCTATGATAACACATATAGAACTTGAGGGTATTACGCTAAATGAAGTAAGTCAGACAAAGCCAAATACCATCCAATCTCACTTCTACGTGGAATCAAAAACACAAAAAAAACACAAGGTAACAAAAAATCAAGCTCATGGATAGAGAAAGAAAATTACCCTCTTCACCATTTTTACAAGCACTGTTCAGTGGCATTAAGTCCACTCGCACTGTTGTATGTCACCCCCAGAACGCTTTTCATCTTCCCAAACTGTAGCTCTGCACCCCTTAAACACTAACTCCCCACTCCCCTCCCTCCCAGCCCCTGCAGCCACCATTCTACTTCCTGGCTCTGAACCTGACCTCTCCAGGGACCTAACAGAAGTGGAATCATACAGCATCTGTCCTTTTGTGACCGGCTTGTTTCCCTTAGCATAATGTCCCTATAAGAGAGAAACAGATTTTTCCTCTACCCTCTTAGGTTTGTTCCAGGTCCTGTGAATTAAATTGACAAAAGACAGAAGAAAAGACATCCAAATTATTAATATTTTTTACATGCCTGGAGGCTTCACAGAAAAAAGTGAAAACAAGCAGTTAGACTCAGGGGTCTATCTACCATGTTAACACAGGGTGATAAATTCTGAAGTGACTAGACCAAGGAAAAGGGGTTTGGACTTCTAGGGGCAATAAATTGTGGGAATGTGGCTAGGAAGTATTTGGGGGAAACTGAGGGAAGGGAAGGGCAATTTTAGTAAGGTTGGCTTATGTAGACTCATCCATCTACAGTGACGAGGGTCATTCTCTTCATCCTGGTACAGGAGAGACAGGAATTTAGAAACCTGGTTTTAGACAGAAAGAGGGAAGACAGAGGGGCGCCTGGGTGGTGCAGTCGTTAAGTCTGCCTTCGGCTCAGGGCGTGATCCCAGCATTCCGGGATCAAGTCCCACATCAGGCTCCTCCGCTATGAGCCTGCTTCTTCCTCTCCCACTCCCCCTGCTGTGTTCCCTCTCTCGCTGGCTGTCTCTCTGTCACATAAATAAATAAAATCTTAAAAAAAAAAAAAAGAGGGAAGACAGAGACCTCTTTTTGTCTCTGCTTTTCCTCAACTGCCTTTAGGTCAAAATAATCAATATGCCAACATGGAACGTTTGGGGATGGCCTGTTCTGAACTCCTTCACCCTCAGGGTTTGCCCGTAGTTGTAACACAGGTGAAAGTTTCCCTGCTTTTTACACACTAATTCACTTTTACGAAGTTTGGTCTCGTGTGCTAATTTAGAGATTGATGAGACAGTAAACTAATTTTCTAGAAACTACTAGTGACAAACGAGTTTTTTTCTGGCTTTCACTGTTATTGTTTTTCTATCAATCAATGAATAAATAGATGAGCTTTTTATGGAAGTAGCGACAGAAAACACAGGCAACAGAGGCACAGAGTTTGACACTGGAAGTGATTCCAGAATCATGTTGAAGAGAAAGACACTTGCCATTTGATTTGAATCCACTCTCTCTTACTGGACAACCAAACCTTGGCCACTGGAGACCTTGCACATCTACAATGACAATCTCTGCGATCTGAGGAGGGGACTCTATCCACCCAAGGTCCCTTCCAGTGCAAACTCTCCACAGGACGAAAAGGCCTCCCACACAGGACAAAGTGAAGGAACCAAAGGGCCTTCTTCCAGGTTAAAGCACATCAGACACACAAACCAGAATTTTCATCTTTTTTCTGCTCAGTGACACAATTTTAATTGGATCTCTGCATGGAGAAGTTAATGGAAGGAAAGAAATACAGAGTATTTCCCTTGGCTTTTTAGGCAAATCCATCTAAGTGTTAAAAGCCAGAATGCTTAGGCAAATACATGCCTGAAATACAAAATGCATCTAATAAAACCAAAAGATGGATGAGCCCTGATTGAAATCAGATTACAAGATAGCTTTAAGTTCACTTAAAACAAACAAACAAGCAAACACATCCTAGACCAAAGCAAGGTGTTCAAAATGAAAACGTACACACAGGAGACCGTTTCTTCCCTGTATGAAGGGGCTGTGTTTGCCAGAGACACCCCAATCCGTAAGCTACTTATGTTTGTTTCCTCTTGAATTGATTTCCTTATGTACTTAGAGTGTGGCAAATTAAATTTCAAAACCTAGACTCCTCTTTACCCCTCAGTGGTTTGCTCCGATTACACAGTGTAAGGAGTCCCCCCCCCTTTACAATGATCCCTCGGCCTGGGGACAGAGTGACTCTGCCTCCCTGAAGGAAAGTGACTCAGGAACACCACCGGCAGCTCGCTGCTCAGCTAGCTGGAGGCTGGGTCCCAAGTCAGCGGCAATAGATGGCGAAGCTGCTATTCTCGGGTCGCCCATGAGAGCAGGGGGCACCATCCTTCAGAGAGAGCATGCATTGCTAGAAAGGACCACATGTCCAAGTGCAGGGCGTGTCCAGCACCGTGAAATACAGTTTAAGCATGTGCTCCTAGGAGCCCACATTCTTAGTTTTCACTTCCTGACTTTGGGAAATCCATTACAAAAGTCAGGCCACAGTGGGGTGGAGGGCCGGCCAGTGCAGGCTCATGGTGACGACTTTCTGGAAGGCTCTGTAATCCACAATTAATGAAGGCCTGCATTCTCCCACAGGATTCCTTCCTGGGTGTTCATCACGGCTGCAGGATGCTTCCCCCCCCAAAATTCTATACGGTTCCATTCCTCACACTGACATCATGTTTCCTCGTTCCCCCCCGCCCCCAGCCAGAATGACAGGACGCTCCTCCCGCTCTCTCCCTGCTGCCCTCATCCTCTGGGTTCCCACAGTGCGAGCCATGAGAACATCTGCCGGCTCAGCCCTTCCTGGGATGCTCACCACAAAAACGACTTTCCATGGTTTGGGGATCCAAACCTTTCTTTCCAGAACTACCAGATAACTCTATTTTGATTTTTTCCTCTTTTTTTAAGAGGAGAAATCATTTCCTCAAATTCTCCTACGAATGTCACAGTCATTTCAAAATCCTTTTTCTTGTGTTTCCTTTGTCTTGGTTTGCAACATCCATTCCTCCCCTATAGGGATCTCTGTTCTTTGGCTGGAGACCATGGATGCTGGCAAGCTTCAGACCACACCTGTGACTTGGTGGGGTCCCCGAGATGCTTAGAAAAATCCCAAGACAGTAGGAATTTCTCAGCAGATACAAAAACAACACCTTCTTCCTTTGGGTCACTTCATTCTCAGTAAAAGTAATAATCTGGGCATATTGCAAATACAGGACCACTTCCATTTCTTTTCTAATTTATGACCACAATGTTATAGTCTAGTTTCCTACTTTTCACATTGTCCGGGATAACCCAATACTAGTTTAGGGTTTTTTTTTTTCTTAATCCACATTTAACACAGTGAGGTACAGAGATTTTCATTCACCTGCACTCCACTCAGAAAGAGTGCAGTTTTCCTTTGGAAGTTGCTGCCACAACCCACTCCAGCCCAGGCCCAGGTGTGGACGAGCAAGGGCTGGCAGCTGCCTAGCCAGGCAAGAAGAAGAATTTGTTTTTTTTGCTCTCAAATGGGTACGGGTGACAGAGCAGGAGGCCACTAGAGGAGAAAGAAGTGAGGGGGAGCTATTCTCCAAGATGCCGGGGTGGCCAGTGGATGTTTAAGGTTGATGACTCAATGGCATTCTCTAACCATAGCCACAGTCTTCAGTAAAGTCCTCACTACTCCTGCAGGCTTGTCAGGTAGGATTTTCTCAGGGCACTGGAGGCTATGGTGTTCCCTGTGTTGGCTAGCTCCGTGTGGTTCCGAGAGAGCCACACAGAACCCAGGTACAAGGGGGCTGCGGGACAGTATGCCTCGGACACTATCCCAGTTTGGAGGGAACCTTCTGGGCATTCAGAATTCTTGCAAATTGAGAAGCGAGACAAATATATAGACTTTGAGGTGAAGGGGGACCCAACGGATGTCAGTTAACTAGTTTTAAGATAGTAGCTTGCTTCCATTTCCTTGAAATCATGGGGGTTTTTTGTTTTAGGAAAAACTACACAGATTGCATTATTGTGTTGTTTAATTTAAGTAAGACAATTAAATGTGTGGTTTAAGTAGTAGTTCTTGTCCTCTCAATAAGCAGGTGCCTAAGCTGGCCCACCACCCAAAGCCTTCACTGAAACTAGCTTCAACTTTTATGAATAAAATATATAAGCCAGCACGATATTTTCAAAGCCACAAAATTAATCTTTGAGATACTTCCCTATATTTTTATAACTTAGCTTTCTCAAAATGAAGTTCTGTCTTTGGTCACTGTAACTTCCCAGTAACACCAAATCATTTTTTATACTTGTGTTTAAAAAGAGATAACAGGGCACCTGGTTGGCCCAGTCGGTTAAGTGGCCAATTCTTGGTTTTGGCTCAGGCCATGATCTCAGGGTGATGAACTGAGCCCCTCTGGGGCTCGATGCTCAGCGTGGAGTTTGCTTGAGATTCTCCCTCCTTTGCCCCTCCTGCTAGTGCTTTTTTTCTCTCTCTCTCAAATAAATAAATAAATCTTTAAAAAAAAAAAAAGAGAGAGAGTAAAAGGGCTCCAAATGGAGTCTCTTGTGCTAAGCCCCATGCCCCATGACAGCAAACCAAGACTCAATATCTAACCTCACAGCAGTTTCAGCCTCTCCCAGGAATTTCACCAGTTTCTCCCGAATTACCTGGTCAGCACTAGTGAGGTAATCCACTGACAGAACCCTTCCCACCCCATTCAAAGGCAACTTTGTCTAAAACAATCCACACTTCGCTAGAAACTTCCTTTTCCCACCATTTTTTTTAAAGATTTTATTTATTTATTCGACAGAGATAGAGACAGCCAGCGAGAGAGGGAACACAAGCAGGGGGAGTGGGAGAGGAAGAAGCAGGCTCCCAGCGGAGGAGCCCGATGCGGGGCTCGATGCGGGGCTCGATCCCATAACGCCAGGATCACGCCCTGAGCTGAAGGCAGACGCTTAACCGCTGTGCCACCCAGGCGCCCCCCCACCATTTCCTACCTATAAAAGCTGNCCATTTTCTACCTATAAAAGCTGTTCATTTTGAAAAGCTCTTTGGAGCTCCTTCTCTCTACTAAACGGGAGGCTGCCTANCATTTCCTACCTATAAAAGCTGTTCATTTTGAAAAGCTCTTTGGAGCTCCTTCTCTCTACTAAACGGGAGGCTGCCTAATTCACGAATTGCTGAATAACGACACTACAACCTTAACATTTACTCAGTTGAGGTTTGCTTTGCTACTGTGTAACATGGACTCTTACAGAATGAGAGCTGTGTCACGCGTCAGAGAGCTAGCGGACATACACTTACATCTTGGCAAAAAACTTTAAAGGTTACATGGAGACGGCCAGTTCAGGAAGCTAAATTACATCATTACTTTGACTGATTTAACTGGAATCTGTCACATCTCAAATCCTCATTTTAACTGCAAGTCACTGCATTTTCATTCAGTATTAACAATTATTTTCAAGACTAATATGTGTGTCACAACTTCTATTTTAAAAACACAAACCAAAGACAGTTGTTCAAACTGATGGTCTCCATGACTAAAAACTGAAAACTGAAAAAAACATATGATTCTTAACAATGGGAGGAAAGACAAGCTAAAATCACATGCCCTCCCCAAAATAAAGCCTAGTGTAAACTATGGACTTTTGGGTGATTATCATGTGTCAATGTAGGTTCACCGACTGTAACAAATGTACCCCTCTGGTGGGGGGTGGTGAGGATGGGGAAGGCTGTGGGTGTGTGGAGGAAGCGGGAATGTGGGAAATCTATGCGCCTTCCTTTCAATTTTGTTGTGCACATTGTTTAAAAAAAATAGTCTTAATAGAAAAATTAAAACCCACATGCATTCAGCACACATCCTCTGGAGGCATACCAGGTGGTACTAACCACCACCCTATGGCTTTCCTTGAGTCTCTGGGATCCTATACCAAGCAATCCTATTTCTGTGGAGATGATATGGAGAACAAAATCCAATACTATTATCCACGACAACAGGGGCTGTTCCAGTCCCAGCGCAACCAAGGACCAGTGTGTCAGGCAAGACCTGAAAACTTCTCTAATCCTGTTACCTCATATATAAATTGGCATTTATGGGCACACAGCAATGCAGGCCTACCTCAAGAAGCAAGAAAAGTCTCAAATATACAACCTAAACTTGCACCTAAAGGAGCTAGAAAAAGAACAGCAAATAAAGCCTAAAGCCAGCAGGAGAAGGGAGATAATAAAGATCAGAGCAGGTGTAAATGATAAGGAAACAAACCAACCCCAAAAAACAGGACAGATCAATGAAACTAGGAGCTGGTTTGTTGAAAGAATAAGATTGATAAACCCCTGGCCAGACTTATCANCAACCTAAACTTGCACCTAAAGGAGCTAGAAAAAGAACAGCAAATAAAGCCTAAAGCCAGCAGGAGAAGGGAGATAATAAAGATCAGGGCAGGTGTAAATGATAAGGAAACAAACCAACCCCAAAAAACAGGACAGATCAATGAAACTAGGAGCTGGTTTGTTGAAAGAATAAGATTGATAAACCCCTGGCCAGACTTATCAAAAAGAAAAGAGAAAGGACCCAAATTCATAAAATGACAAATGAAAGAAGAGAGATCACAACTAACACCACAGAAATCAAATAATTATAAGAGAATATTATGAAAAATTATATGCCAACAAATTGGGCAATCTGGAAGAAATGGATAAATTCCTAGAAACATATGAACTATCAAAACTGAAACAGAAAGAAACAGAAAACTTGAACAGACCTGCAATCAGCAAAGAAATTGAACCAGTAATCAAAAATCTCCCAACAAACAAGAGTCCAGGGCCAGATGGCTTCCACGGGGATTCTACCAGACATTTAAAAAAGAGTTAATACCTATTCTTCTCAAAGTGTTTCAAAAAATAGAAATGGAAGGAAAACTTCCAAACTCATTCTATGAGGCCAGCATTATCTTGATTCCAAAACCAGACAAAGATCCCACCTAAAGGAAAATTACAGACCAATATACCTGATGAACATGGATACAAAAATTCGAATCCAACAGTACATTAAAAGGATTATTCACTACTGCCAAGTGGGATTTATTGCTGGGCTGCAAGGGTGGTTCAGTATTTGCAGATCAATCAATGTGATACACTACATTAATAAAAGAAAGGACAAGAACCATATGATACACTCAATAGATGCAGAAAAAGCCTTTGGCAAAGTACAGCATCCATTCTTGATAAAAACCCTCAACAAAGTAGGGATAGAAGGAGCATACCTCAACATCGTAAAGACCATATACAAAAGACCCACAGNGGATAGAAGGAGCATACCTCAACATCGTAAAGACCATATACAAAAGACCCACAGCTAATACCATCCTCAATGGGGAAAAACAGAGCTTTTCCTCCAAGGTCAGGAATAAGACAGGATGTCCACTCTCACCACTGGTATTTAACATAGTACTAGAAGTCCTAGCCACAGCAATCAGACAACAAAAAGAAATAAAAGGCATCCAAATCAGCAAGGAAGAAATCAAACTTTTACTATTCGCAGATGACATGATACTCTATGTAGAAAACCTGAAAGACTCCACCTAAAAATTGCTAGAACTGATACAGGAATTGAGCAAAGTTGCAGGATAATTAACATACAGAAATGTCTTGCATTTTTTTTTAAGATTTATTTATTTATTTGAGAGAGAGAGAGAATGCGCACACAAGTTGGGGAGGAGCAGAGGGAAAGAATCTTCAAGCATATTCCCCGCTGATCACAGAGCCCGACATGGGGTTCCCTCTCACAACCCATGAGATCCTGACCTGAGCTGAAATCAAGAATCAGATGTTTGGGGTGCCTGGGTGACTCAGTCGTTAAGCGTCTGCCTTTGGCTCAGGGCGTGATCCCAGAGTCCTGGGATCGAGCCCCACATCAGGCTCCTCCTCTGGGAGCCTGCTTCTTCCTCTCCTACTCCCCCTGCTTGTGTTCCCTCTCTCACTGGCTGTCTCTCT
>NC_048231.1:55575167-55613992 GCF_002007445.2 Ailuropoda melanoleuca
ATCAACATTTTTCCAAAGAAGACATCCAGATGGCCAACATACACATGAAAAGATGCTCAGCATCACTCATCATCAGGGAAATACAAATCAAAACCACAATGAGATATCACCTCACACCTGTCAGAATGGCTAAAATTAACAACACAGGAAACAACAGATGTTGGCAAGGATGCAGAGAAAGAGGAACCCCTTTGTACTGTTGATTGGAATGCTAACTGGTGCACCCACTCTGGAAAACAGTATGGAGGTTCCTCAAAAAGTTGAAAATAGAGATACCGTATGACCTAGCGATTGCATTACTAGGTATTTACCCAGAGGATACAAAAATACTGATTCGAAGGGGCACCTGCAACCCAATGTTTATAGCGGCGATGTCCACAATAGCCAAACTGTGGAAAGAGCACAAATGTCCATCAACTGGTAAATGGATAAAGAAGATGTGGTATATACATACAATGGAATATTACTCGGTCATCAAAAAGAATGAACTCTTTGCTCTTTGCAATGACATGGATGAAGCTAGAGTATATTACGCCAAGTGAAATAAGCAAGTCAAAGAGAGACAAATACCACAGGATTTCACTCATACATGGAATTTAAGAAACAAAACAGATGAACATCGGGGAAGGGGAAAAAAAGAGCGAGGGAGGCAAACCATAAGAGACTCTTAACTATGGAAAACAAACTGAGGGTTGATGGATAGAGGTGGGGTGGTGGATGGGCTAGCTGGGTGATGGGTATTAAGAAGGGCACTTGTTATGGTGAGCACTGGGTGTTGTATGTAAGTGATGTATCACTAAATTCTACTCCTAAAACCCATATTTACACTATATAACTAACTAGAATTCAATTAAAACTTAAATAAATTGGCATTTTAGTATTTGCCCCCCTTTTACCTCTCAGATATTGCAAGAATAAAATTTGACAATAGCTGTGAAAACTGTGAAACTATAAAGCCTTATATAAATTATACGCTTACACTCCGTGTGTTGTACGCATGCGGGCATATATAAATTTATCGTAAGGCAAAAAATTTGCAACAAGACTAAAATACGAGTTCCTTCCACAATAATGGTCTCAATTGCCCATATGAAGAATTATAGTTGGTTCTTGACAGAGGGTGATGAATAATGAAGTGATTGTCCAGTGGATAAAGGCAATCCTGCCATAAACTTCAAACGACAGTCCTTGAACTAACGAGCCTTTCTTCACACACGTGGTCCTTTTTATCAATACCCTTGACAACACACTACACAGATCACCCCGTGACAGCTCTTCATGTATCCTCAACCCGCACAGAGGAGAGGCCACCTGGCCATTCGACTGGGCTGCTGCTTCTCATCCTCTGCATGGCCAGGTCGGCTTCCCCCACCACAGGTTCTGGATGGACTGTGGCCAGTCTCCCCACAGGGCCCCCTCCACCACCCCCCCCTCTCAGATCTGTTTGCACACATTGCCTGATTAGCATTTGGAAGCGAAGTTCCAATGGTGTCCCAAATCAAAAACCTTCCATGGGGGCACTAGGGTGG
This sequence comes from Ailuropoda melanoleuca, assembly GCF_002007445.2. NCBI lineage: Eukaryota > Metazoa > Chordata > Mammalia > Carnivora > Ursidae > Ailuropoda > Ailuropoda melanoleuca. The sequence goes on from NC_048231.1 coordinate 55,576,697, forward strand.
CTCAGTCAGTTGGGCGTCTGCCATTGGCTCAGGTCATGATGCCCGGGGTCCTGGGATCGAGCCCCATGTCTGGCTCCCTTCTCAGTGTGGAGTCTGCTTCTCCCTTGCCTTCTGCCCCTCCCCCCAACTCATTCTCTATCTCTTTCTTAAACAAAACAAAACAAAACCTTCCATGACTCACCTTTGCCTAAATGATACAGCCCAACCTCCCAACACTGGTTGTTATGGGTTGAACTGTGTCCCTCCAAAAAAGATATGGAGTCCTCACCCCCTACTCAGTACCTCAGAATGTGACCTGATTTAAAGATAGGGTCTTTACGGAGGTAATCAAGTTAAAATGAGGCCATCGGGATGGCCCTAATCCAATGGGGCACAGAGACACACAGAGAGAAAGGACGGGAGACACTGGCAGGAAGGTGGCCATCTACACGCCAGGGAGAGCTGCCCGGAGCAAAGCCTTCCCACAGCCTTCAGGAGGCGGCAGCCTTCCAGACACGGTTTCACACTTCCTCACAGATGCCTCTTCGCTTCCCACCTCTAGACTATAGCCCACGTCTTCCTGTTTTACGCTGGTGTCCTCTCAAATCTGCACATACGCAACTGGGGCCACCCTTCAAAGCCCTGCTAAGATGTCACCACCTGCAAGCAGGTTCTTAGACTCCGCCTGGCCGAAGTCGTTCCTTCCACCTCCCAACGTCCTCGGCCACTTGTACTTCTGTACTACAATCCTCATTTCTACCATAGCTCTGTCTGTGTCTCATTCATTGACTGGATGGGAATTTCCGGAGGGAAGGAGAGAGGTCGGGTTCCTTGCTGTGTCCCCATGGGGACTAACCCTGGGCCAGACGGAGGACTTCCACAAAAATATTTAATGAAGCAGAGTAACCCACGGTCTCCAAATGAGTCTTCTCTAACCTCACTGAGCTTTCTGCCAATTTGAAATGGCTTAAGCTAATGATGTAGCCTCAATCCAACATTTTTCAGGGCTCTAAACGTGAAATGTGTTTTTCTGACTCCATCCGCTATGGTTTTATCCAGTGCCCTACATCTGTTATACATCTGTTACCATCTAATTTGTCTTCAGAAAAATCAGAGAAGTAACCCTACTATCAATACAAGTGATTTTCCACACCGTTTTGCCGCAAGTCCTCAGCTACAAACAACTATATGCAGGTGCTGGCATGCGCGTGCAAAGGAATCCTACTCAGCGGCACAGTCATCAACTATGGAGACGTAGTACGACATGGACGCTCCTCCAAATGATGGATGAGAAAAGGCTCATGTAAGAGTACGTACTCTATGACTATTTACACGTTAAACTCTAGAAAATGCAAACTTAGCTATGGTGATAGAAAGCAGATCAGCAGCTGCCTGCGGAGAATGTGGGGAGAAACCAGAGGAAAGGCTTGCAAGGGGTGTGAGGAAAGTTTTGGAGGTGATGGGTATGTTCAATATCTTGATCGTAATGTTGGCTTCATGGGTGCACACACATGTCAAAGCACTTAATTATACCACTTTAAATATGTATGATTTATGCAGATTAGACCTCGATAAAGCTGTTGTATATAATATATATATTTTATACACACGCACACACATGCATTTCTGTCTTAGGGTGTTTAAATCTCTTCAGGACTGGGGCGCCTGAGTGGTGCAGTCCTTAAGCATCTGCCTTTGGCTCAGGGCGTGATCCCGGCGTTCTGGGATCGAGCCCCACATCGGGCTCCTCCGCTATGAGCCTGCTTCTTCCTCTCCCACTCCCCCTGCCTGTGTTCCCTCTCTCGCTGGCTGTCTCTCTGTCAAATAAATAAATAAAATCTTTTAAAAAATAAAATAAAATAAAATAAAATAAAATCTCTTCAGGACTAGGAAATTGAGTGCCAGATAGTCTTGTCTTGAAGACACAATAGAACTCAGTTAAGTAGAAACCAAAACCACATCATTCAGTCTTTTTCAGAGTTTTCCAAGATGAGGATTTAACAAAAGTTTTGGGTTTTTTTTTTTAAATGTATCAGATTGTTCTTTACACAACAATTTGCTTTATCTGTTGGGAAGTTAGACCTAATATTTGTTTTTGTACTTTACAAGGTATGGATCGTTGACTAAGGAAGACAGTCAAAACAATTTTTTCTAACTGCCTTCAAATTGCCACTTTGAAAAAACAAACAAAATTGCCATTTTGTGCAGAATCACACACAAAAACATAAATTGGCATTTTGAAAATATGACAAGGGGCACCTACCTGGGTGGCTCAGTTGGTTGAGCACCTGCCTTCAGCTCAGGTCATGATCCCAGCATCTTGGGATCAAGCCCCACATCAGGCTCCCTCCCTCTCCCTCTGCCCCTTCTCCCACTCAGGCTCTTTCTCTCTCAGATAAATAAAATCTTTAAAAAAAAAAAAGAAAGAAAATATGACAAAGAGTGACTACTCGTTGGGATCATTATTTTCCCAGTGACAATTCTGACAAGGAGTGTTTAGAGGGTGCTATTTGGTTCAAGAAATGAGCCATAGATGGTGTTTCTGCCTTCCCTCCTGCACCATCAGTGAGCAAGGACTCTGTGTTACATCTTGTTAGCTGTTTTTGCAATAATGCAACAGAAGGACTCCCAAATATCTTGTGAGTTGCCAGAAGATGATGCACCGTGTTGGGATGGGAAGAGGGTGCCTCATTGATGATGACCGAGCCAGAGCCCTGACCTGGCACCGTCATCCTGGAAAGCTGCTGTCCCAGCTGAAAGCAGCTGAAGAATGTCCAACGCACTACCCCTGACGCATGAACCAGACCCGAACGCTGTCAGGACAGCTGGCCAGACCCGAGATTCTGGAAAGTTCAAAATATTCAGAAAGGCTCAACTCTGCCTCCCTGCCCAAGGCCTCATTCCACTGGCACGGGAGAGCTCTTTGCACTGACACCGACACAAGCCAGAGAGACACTTTTAATGGTGAAAAGATCTCCCGCAAACGCTGGATTGTGAAACTCACCCCGCCCTGGGTTCTGTCGCAATCACAGCCATAGCTTTGGGGCTCGGTTTTCAGAGAGGGAGACAAACCATAAGAGACTCTTAACAAAAGGAAACAAACTGAGGGTTGCTGGAGGGGAGGGAGGTGGAGGGTGAGGTAACTGGGTGAGTGAGGGGCATTAAGGAGGGCACGTGATGTGATGAGCCCTGGATGTTATACGCAACTGATGAATCACTAAATTCTACCCCTGAAACTAATGAATACTAATATGTTGGCGAATTGCATTTAAATAAAAAAATTCAAGATACATAGAAAACCTCAGCAGAAACACAAGTGGCATTTTCACCACTATAATTTGGAAAAAAAAATTTAGGTCCTTAATCTATGATCCTGCAGCAGCATCCCTGCTGGGCAGCTGTAGAGAAACAACTTGAAGAAGGAACTTTCTAGAACCTTGTTTTATAATGGAGTGTGAGCAAATCTCTGTAAAAGATAACTGAATAAAGCCCATTCTGCAGACCCTGTACAATCACAAATGTGTATGAAGTTGGAGAATGTTAGGAAAAAGTTGAGAGGTCTTATAGCAAATTCCCTCTCATTGAAATGGCCAGTGTGAGAAGGTTTCGCCTAAACCACTGGTCTCTTAAGCAAATGCCTAGTAAGATACACTGCCCCGAAAGGCTGACGCTGCAGAGAATAATGTTTAGGCGTATTCCCTAATCTAATATTTTCTTAGTGGAAAGTGGGGGGGAGGGGCGGGGCAAGAACAGCTGGGTCCTAACACACCCAGAAAAGTTTGCTTCCACAGCATTTTCAAACCAGGGATTTGGTTAGTTTGAACCGCCCCTACTTTTGTCCAGCACACATCACCACTTTAAAACAGGAAAGAGGGGCGCCTGGGTGGCGCAGTCGTTAAAGCGACCGCCTTCAGCTCAGGGCGTGATCCCGGCGTTCCGGGATCGAGTCCCACATCAGGCTCCTCGGCTAGGAGCCTGCTTCTTCCTCTCCCTCTCCCCTGCTGTGTTCCCTCTCTCGCTGGCTGTCTCTCTGTCACATAAGTAAAATAAAATCTTAAAAAAAATAAAAATAAAAAATAATAAAACAGGAAAGAAAGAAGAAAACTTCTTGATGAGTTTCATTTTAATCATTTCATTACTTTCCTCCAGTGGGAACTGCTGTCACACTGACAACTACTATGTTCCTCTCTCCAGCTGTCCAGGAAAACTGTTCTTCATGAGAAGTCAAGCTCGCATCATTTGAGCAAGTGGTTCTTTGTTAAGTCCAGAAAACAGTTTATCCAGGACAGAAACAGTTGAGTCGTAAAAAAAAAAAAAAAAAAAGTCAGTGTTTGTTTGGACCAGCAATAAGTCAGAACATTTGGGTGACAGTCTGTCAGCTTTAGGTTTTAAAAACCAGTATGTACAACACTGGGTAACCGCCCTGTCCCGTACCTACTCACACTCAGTCAACGTTAGTAACGTCCCACTATTATCAACCCGAGGAAGAGGACTTGTTTCCTCAAGGCAAAGGGTTAGAGCGGCGCGATGGCTGGCTGTACGGTGGTGACCGGGGGACGGCGGACTTCACCGGCGCTCCCGCAGCCTGGCACGTCCCGCTGGCCCCGTACTGAGCCACCACGGGCGCGCACACCTGCAGCCAGGGCCCACCAGCCCTGGAACACAGGCTTGAAATCGACCATAATCATTGACGTGCATTCCCCGGAGAAACCAGGGCTGCCTCTGCTTCCAGAGCAATCTCTAAGTTAACTTCATGTTTGGAGCTGATTTTATTCATTCCATTTACTTAATTATTATCTTCGTTTATGGAGTCTATTCCATTTTTTGGCACTGCAGGCTTTCTCTAACACGTCCAGTAGCATTAACTTCAAATTCAAAGCCTTCAACGATACACGCACCTGAGAGGCAACCACACTCGAAACGATGAGAATAAGGAGTGTTCATGAGACATTCCTGCTAAGTGTACCCTACATGAGTATGATAGTGCACTTTTCTTTTTACCAAATGGAATTATTTTTTTAAATTTTTATTTAAATTCAATTAACATATAATGTATTATCAGTTTCTGAGGTAGAGGCCAGTGATTCATCAGTTGCATGTAACAAACACCCAGTGCTCATTACACCACGTGCCCTCCTTAATGTCCATCACCCAGTTACTCCCTCCCCCGTGATAGCACACTTTTAAAAGTTCTGTCAGCTATGGTACCGCACCAGTAATGTAGAGATGAGGAAAATGTGCCTCAGAGAGGCTGGCGGACTTGCCTGAAGTCACACAGCTCGGTGGTGGTAGAGGTCAGACCAGAAGCCACGGTTTCTATTTCCTCTTCCAGAGCACATTGGCCACATCAGGCAGCCTAGAGGGACTACCTCAGGGGACACTTGCTCCCATTTATGTCCCCTTTCCTGGCTACCTCAGAATTTTGGTTCGTTTACCAAGTGCCAACAGAGAGGAATAGATCAGTGGAGAAAGACCAAATAATGGGACCAAAAGGGGTTTTAATGAGAAGCAACTGTTTTTCTTAAGCAAATAAGACCATAAGCTTAAGACCATAAGCTCTATTTGAATCCCATTAATTTTTCTCCGGGATAAGAAAGGTGGAAAATGTAGCCCATAACCATAAACTTCTAAGACCCCCCATCCCTGTCCTAACTAATCTGGCTGAGCTCGTGATGAGAAAAACTTAATGACCGTGGAAGGACTCTACCAGGAGCATCTGACCTACCAGGAGCCTAAGAAGAGGGAAAGAACAAAAGTACAAAGAAGACTGAAGGGAAGATCAGAAGATTCTAGAGCAGCAACACTGATGTACCTCCTAAAAGCTGATAAGGCAGGCCAACCGAAAAAGGGAGGACAGTGCACGCGGCTCTCGGGGTCTGAGTACCGCCGCCACTCAAGGCACGTGTTCTCTCCTCCCCCACTCGCTAGCTCAGCCTCCCTCAGTTGATTCAAATTACCCTCAAAGCCAAGGAGCAAAGCTTTTAAAAGCCAACTGATTGCAAGATGTTTAAAAGCTGAAGGAAAAACAGTTCCCCCAAAGCTATACATACAAGAGGCACGTTTTCCAGTTGAATGGAATTCTGTTCCTGGAGATGTAGAAACTGCAGAATTTACTCTAGAAGATGTAAGTCCTCATTATTTTTGCAGCCTTAAGTGTTGTTATTAAAAAAAAAAAAAGCTTTTCCTGGTTGAGATTGCTTTCTAATAAACAACTTTTTTTCCCAACTGAATGACCATCTGCTCCCCCTTGGAATCTGAGAATTAGAGGACTTCTGGAACTCAGCACTTAGAATTCACACCTGCTACAAATTCACAAATTCTTCTCCTATGTTATCACAGCAGCACAGGCTCCCCTAGTTGGTCCCACCCAATTCCTCCCCCAACTGATGAGATTCTTTTAAAGTGCTCATTGGAAAAATTCCACCCAGATGCAACACACCCAAGAGGGGGCAGGAGCTGGGTTGAGTAGATGCTGATAAACCCAAGTCAGTTTGTGGGCACAGAGAGTAGGAAACCCCACCCTGCAGAGCGCCTCAGCCCTGAGCTGGGAGCAAAGCCAATACAGGGAAATAATCCTGCCTTCCAATCGGAAATCCCCGGATGTCCTCACCTACAGGGCAGCTGCTCCGCACACAGAACTCCCCCAAATGCCTCAAACACTAACAGCAGTCAGCTGGACTGAAGCAGCAGAGTGGGAGGTTATGGACTCTCTGGAATCAGTGCCCCAAAGCATGAATGCTGCATGAGAGGAAACAATGCCCAGTCCAAGAAGGGGAAGGTAGCCTGTCTCCTACCAGCAGTCCACCCACACGCCACCATCCCGTGTAGAGCGGGATCTAGGAAACCGCAGACCATCACCCCTCCCTTCCATCTCACCAGGGGTGCCAGTGTCCCAGCATGCGCTATGGCAGGCATCACACACACACACCCTCGGGTGTGGGTCCAGACAGCAAGGGACCATGCGGTGTGGAGGGGGAAGAGTCTAAGGCTTGGAAATATGACTGGATTTGCATCCAGGATCAGCTACTTCCTAACTACATGACCTTCTGTAGAACGGGGATAATGCCCCATGGAGCTGCTCTGAAGGTGTAAGGTGATGAACGGGCTCCTCTCATTACAGTAATGTGCTCCAGGGAGGTACTCCCACTCACGTCAGGCCCTGAATACTTTATTAAAATAAGACATCAAAAGGACAAGCCATAAATGCTGCAAAGGATGTGGAGAAAAGGGAACTCTTGTACATTGTGAGTGGGAATGTAAATTGGTGCAACCACTATGGAAAACAGTGTGGAGGGTTCCTCAAAAAAAAAAAAATAGAAGTACCATATGAGCCAGCAATTTCACTTCTTGGTATATATGCACAGGAAACAAAAACTCTGTGTTCAACAGATCTCTGCACCCCATGTTCACAGCAGCGTTATCTACAAGAGTCAAGACATGGAAACAACCTGTCCGCTGATGAATGGATAAAGAAGTTGAGGTATATACATAAAATGGAATATGATTCTGCCATGAAGAAAAGGAAAATCCTACCATGTGACATGGATAGAGCTTGAAAGCATTATGCTAAGTGAAGTCAAAGACAAATTCTGTACGTATATGTGTATACATACATTGTATGTATGTATACATTCTCACTTACACATGGAATCTAAAGAAAAAAACAAACACAAACGCACAGAAAAAGAAATCAGATTTGTGGTTAACAGAGGCAAGGGTGGGGTGAGAGGGAACTGGATGAAGGTGGTCAAAGGTGCCAACTTCCAGTCGTAACAATGTCCTGGGGATGTAATGTACAACATGAGTGTGGTTAACACTGCTATAGATGCTGGATCTGTTAAGAGAGTAGATCCTAACGGTTGCATCACAAGGAAAAAATGTTTCCTTTTTTTTCCCTATGAGATGACAGATTAGTTAACATACTGTGGCAATCATTTGACAACAGATGTAAGTCCTTTTGCTGGACACCTTAAATTCATGCAGTGCTGTAAATCTCAATAAAATGGGGGGAAAATTAAACTGTATAGCATAGTGGACGGTATGAAAAATGATACAGTCCAATGCATCATAGCAAATAACCCACAATAAAGATTTAAGTGCACACGCATACGTACAGTTCTCAATCACTTTTACATGGGAGTTGCTTCCATGAAAGAAAGTGTAATTGTTCCCAATAGTTGAGTACTGTGCCATCCCCCAGAGGCACACACTAAAACGAACAAATTTACTCCCCATCGCTGCGGGGCCAAAGGCCAGGAGCCCTGGGTTTGCGGGCAGCTCAGCCGCTTACCGTCACGTGATCATAGATAAGTTAGGGAACACCTAGGGGCGCCTGGGTAGTGCAGTCATTAAGCGTCTGCCTTTGGCTCAGGGCATGATCCTGGCGTTCTGGGATCGAGTCCCACATCAGGCTCCTCCGCTGGGAGCCTGTTTCTTCCTCTCTCACTCCCCTGCTGTGTTCCCTCTCTAGCTGGCTGTCTGTCACATAAATAAATTAAAAAATCTTTTNGGCTCCTCCGCTGGGAGCCTGTTTCTTCCTCTCTCACTCCCCTGCTGTGTTCCCTCTCTAGCTGGCTGTCTGTCACATAAATAAATTAAAAAATCTTTTAAAAAAAACAAAACAAATTAAAAAAAAAAAAAGGGAACACCTAGTCTGTTTCCTCATTGGCGAAACGGGGACTGTGGTTTTCATCCTGAAGGGTTGTTGCAAGAATTAAATAACCTCATACATGGAATAAAAAGCCCTAAAGCAGCTCCTGACACACAGAAGTTTCTTTACAGTTTCAGAAAAGTAATGACTCAAAATGCCCACATACACAAAACCCCTCTCTGCTCCTAGTTTCACACAACGATGCCCAAATTTGCAATGTGTAATCGAAGTCTCTTCATATATGCAAATGGAGCAAAGTCTAAACCTTCTGGAAAAGCACATGGGCTAGGTCTCTACAGCCCACGGAGGCTCAGTGCCCAGTGACATGACCAGGCACAGATGTTCTCCACTTATTTCTATGAACTTCCCATAAAACCTCTTGTTTCCTAGCTGATTCCCCTCTAGGTCTGGGAGTCTATTCAGCATCTCCCTCGGCTTCTCCACTTCCGTCCCAGAACATGCAGCGTTTTCTCCTTAAGTGGTTCTTCACCTGCTTGGCTACTATCAACTCCCTTTTTCTACTGAAGTCTTTGAAATACATGTGATGCCTGTGTCACCGAGTTTCCTCTCGGCCTATTCCCTTAATCTTACATAAACTGCAATGCCTGCCACGTCCTTTCTGTAGAAGAAAATTCTTCCTGCTTGCTAAAGCCACCCGCCTCACTGGACCCCTTAGCCTTGGACCTCCCCTCCTGAGGTCCCTAAGATGAAGTTTCCTCTTTTGAAGTTGGCTTTGCTCTCTCCCCCTCCTGGTTCCTCTTCCTCCTTCCCCTCCACCATCCCTAGAAACTCTGCTCCGCCCCTGTCCTCGCAAGGCCTTGCTGGCACGCACCTGCCACTCCAGGCGCTCAGCGGGCCCCACATGCCAAACTGCATTCTAGCTCCACCATCTTGGCCAACCTCCAGCCCTGCAGCACTTCCACCACCCGAAAAAGGATTCCTCAGTAACTGCAGGATGAGTTTCCAAAGGACCTTCACTTCCACACGGCTCAGGTTCTAGGGATCAAACAATGAAGACCTCACCTAACAACAACCCCGTAAATTGACAGAAGTGACTGGGGCTTCTGGATTCATCAGAAACACCTGGGAAATTCCATGTTAAACAGCCACTCATTCTCTTTAAGTATAAAGAGGCTTTGACTTTCATCATCCACCAAGCATCAAAATTTAGGAAACATTTCATAGTTAAAAAATAGGGTAAACCACTCCTTTCCTAACTCTAAAGAAACAGAAAGAAAAAAGTCAAGTCTGAATTGACAAGTTAATTTCAAATTTTTCGGCTTGATCAGTTAAAACAGTCTGCCCTTATTTTTTTTATTTCACACTTACAATGCAGTATCTAACGTGTAAAAACACACTTGAATCGTTCAGGTGGCTATTATTGAAGAAAACACCCAGGTCCCTTATTTTGCTTCTATTTAACAAAACAACAGAAACATCTGCCATTTCCTAGAGCCATTTTTGTTGTCCTTCCCACCGGGTAGCCAAAATATGCTCCAACTGCCTTTCATTAACCTGCTGACCTGGAGGTGATTTGCTCCCCACTGACGACAAGGAATCTGTTTCACTGAGTTTTGGTCAAATACAACAATTAAATCACCCCTTAATTTCGCAAGCACTAAATAATTTCAGAAAATTTAAAAGAAACATCTTCAAAATGAAAAGCATGACCTCCCCAAATGAAAAATTCATACATCTGAGTAGCCACAAGTCTTCAGGTTATACAGCAAACCACAAAATGTAGTTCTTGGGTAAAACAAATGAAATATTCCTGAGTAAGAATTCTAAGTTTAAGCACATCCATTTAAATTGTGTTGAATACTTAGTTCGTGTCTCTGCCACAATGTAGAAATCTTACTCGGTTCTCCTTTCACTGCGGGCCATGGACTGTGAGGTCTACAAACTACAAACTAGAGTCGAGATACAGGACCTATGGCAGTACTGCACCCCCTCTAACAAATCCAACCCAGAGAGATTCTATTTCTGCCTGTTTCTTGTATATTCGAAAGTGGGGGGTCTCTTCTAGGTTGTTGCTGTTGGCCTAACAGAAATTATCCCTTCGCTGTTCCCACAGCAGCCCAAGTGGAATGATCCAGAGACCACTTCCATCCCACAAAGCCTGAAGGCTCATCTACTGCCTTCTGGAAGAAGGTTTCCTGGAGTCCAGTTTCAGTCTGTCCCTTTGCTTTGCCAAAGACAGATCCGCCTACTGGCTATTCTTTGCAGTAATGACAACAGTGCCCTAAGACAAACAACTTATTCTTAGGGGAAAACAATTAATTTCAACCATCACATGTGTTCCCCAACAGCCATTGATTCACATCGCTCATCCTCTGATAACTTATACAAAAACACAAAGGCTTGCCAGAAGACAATCGAATGTGTGTGATGTATTTAAGGGAATTTGTATTCTACTGCATTGCTTCCTCTTTGTTTTTTAAGATGATGAAATCTTTATAAGCAAAAAGATTAATTCTCATCAAAAAGATGATCATTTTCTCCTGACAACCTCTTAGCTGAAATCCCCACATGTAACATGAAAAAAATGACTCACTTTCAAGCAAGTTATTGCTGGGACTTCAGTTTAGAGAGCTACAACACTGGAAGAAGTCCGGTTTATAGGGACATTTGGACAAAATGCGCCTATTTTAGGACACGGGCTAGAACAAACCTCTCAGCTAATCCTACATTTCAACGTTTTGAGCAGTATACGTTTTGGAATCTTCTGTGTGCCCCAGCACACACAATATGGATCTAATTAGGTCCAGCTGCCTTATGTTAGTAATAAAATTGAAAGAAAAAAAGAGGTGGGGGTGGGGGCTTCGTTCACCCCTCCTATGCCCCGGCGATCACAAGCTCGCAAGTCGTGCGCATCCTCCACGCTCACTCCGGGCAACACACGCCTCTAAAAGATCCCAGCGTGCCTCGGACCCCGCTCAGCGCTCAGACTTCTCAACTCCTGAGTTTTCTCTCCCTCTGGAAGAGATTTACGGACGGGCTGGAGCCCAACGCTCCGACGCCGCCCACCGCCCGGGCCCCGGCGCACCCCGCCCGCTCCTGGGCTCAAGAACTTACACCAGCGCGGACGGACAGGGCATCTGGTTCCAGGCACAGTTGTACTGAGCCTGAATAAAACTCTCACTTCCCTCCAGCACAGAGCAGCTCACATTCTTGTTCACGATGTAGGCGCACCAGTTCCTGGGGTTGAGGGAGGGAGAGCGAGAAGCCACAGTGTAAACCCTGAGAACAATGAGGCTGGGGGAGAGGGGGCAAGCCGATAGAGCGAGGGTCATGGAGCCCTCCGGCTCTGCAGGGGCGGGAGCCCCACAAAGCAGCCATCGGGAGGGTGCGCGGCTGCGCCTTCGGGGAACCCGCACCTTTAGCCGGCAAAAGAAAAGTGCCTACGGTCCCAGGGGCTTCAGTAATTCTTGGGAGTGTTTTCCTGAACGCCCTGCTCCGCGGGATACTCCCTGCGCGCCGCGGCCCCGGAGGCAGCACCGCTCGAAGGGCGGGCGAGATCACCCCGGACGCCTGGCGCCGGCCGTAGAGCACACGGCCCCGCGGGAGGAGGCGCCGCCCGGGCAGCCCAAGGGGTCCCACCGGCTGCTGCTCATCGCCTGTGGCAGGGCAGTCGCGGACCCGGCTGCGGGTCGGGGAGGGGTAGGCAGGGGGCCCAGGGCTCCGTGCGGGGAACGAGGAGAGGGACCGCGCACTTACTTGTTCCTGGCTCCTGGCCGCGCGGGGTGCATGGGCTGCGGGCCGGCGTGGCACAGCCCTGCGCCGCCCAGGGTCAGCAGCGCCAGCGCCCAGCGCCAGGACGCGCGGGGCCGGAGCCGTGTCCGCTGCCACATTCTGCGCGCGGCGGGCGCGCCCCGCCTGCAGGATCCGGAGCTCTGAGGGTCTAGGCTGGCGCCGCGAGGCTGCGGGCGGACGGGGCGCTGCCGGAGAAGGCAGGAGAGGCTCAGGAGCTTCGCGACGCCCCCACCCGCACTCCGCGGCCGCCCCCTCCGGCTTCTCGCTCCCACTTCTTTTCCACCCCGCGCGCCCGCGCTTCTCCTCGGTCCCTCAGTGACGCACAGGTCCCCCCGGGTGCCGCCCTCTTTATTTCACTTCCCTCTCCGAAACGTGACTCTCTCTCCACCGCGGCTCCGGTGCCCTTGCCTCTCGGCAGGGGGTTTGGGGTGAAAGGGCTAAAGAGTTTAGGAGAAGGGTCTAAGTTACAGAATTTCCAATTACTCATTCCTTTGGTCTCTTCCCAGAAGCGCAGCAACTCCTCCTCCCACCTTCCAGCAGGCGCGCCCCGGCCCCTTGAGGATGTGGCCGCAGCCGGCGAGTCTGGCCGTCCTCACGTCGTGCCTGTTGTGCCCGGGTGCCGGCTCCCCGGAGAGCGTGAGGGACGTCTTTATCAGTCCCTGGGAGGGACTCGACTCGGGTTTCCTCCTCCGGCAGGACGTCGCCATTCCCCCACATTTGGACTTTGGAGTCGAGGGGGATATGGACGCGGGTCCCCTTCTCTGAACTCTGCCGCATGCATCCATTTCAGTTTCCAAGTCAACGTGCAGGGCAGCAGGGGGACAGCCCTGCGCGCCACAACAGCAACCCAAGCGCGGCATCAGACGCTAATAAATGCTACACTACAGTTTGAAAGATAATCTCACAGCCTCTGCTTCTGATGTCCTAATCTCAACCTTTTCTGTCAACATTAAAGACCACAACGGTAAAACGTTCAAACACTGCTAGACGTTCTTTTTTTTGCTTGCTTGCCTATTTTCCGCCTATTCTTGAGTGACACTAATCTCTACCAATTTCTTTTGGGGATCAAACGACTCCACAGAAGAATGTTACACAAAATCCCTGCCCAAGTGTTGTACGCTGGGGGATGGATGTATTTGAAACAACCTGCTTCACCTAACGAACATTAGAGGGAGGTTATTTGCAGACTGCTTAAATAACTACAGTATGTGTCAGGAAACAGGTTGCTGTTGGCTGTGGATCGTTAGGTGGGCAGTAAACATTTGCTGTGTTCTCTAAATGAAGCCATTGGTCCACTTTATTTCCAATAGGCTTTGATAATGTTGCTGGGCCTTTTGATTTGCGAATGGAAGAAAGGATATTCCCTAAGTAGAAACTTCACAAGAGCCAAGCAGAAAATTATACCATGTAAGGAAATAGTCCATCCATGAACTTTCTTCATGGAAGCTCAGGCACAAAAAGGGCTGAAGTCATCCCAGCTTTCAGAAGAGCCACCCGGAGGGGAAAAATCACAGAAAGGGACAAAAAATGGTCTTGCGTAACCCAATCTGTGTCTTTGTGACTTCCCTGCCGTCCCCATCCTAACACTATTTTTGTTCATGAAGTGTTATAGGGAAGAAACAGCACAAAAATGAAAGAGAGTGACAGAAAAAAAAAAAAAAGGAAGGAAACACAAACGATGCATGTCTACAACCAGCAGCTAATGACGTCTCTTCAGTACAGGTAATTCTCAAACTTGAGAGTCAGTTGAACTGATGAGGTCAAATCTACTTTTTCCATTGAATTAAAGTTATACTAGGAAGCTGTATTCTAGTCTACGAATTTGAGGACCAACTCTTCATTGAGAAGACCACAATACTATATTTAATGAGCTATAAATGGCACTTATCAGTAGATACATTTTATCCTGAGCATCTGTTAGGGGCTAGGCATTGTGTGAAAATACTGAGGATTCACAATTGAGCCAAAACTGACCTGGGCTCTGTGTTCACAGAGCTTCCAGGCATTCCTGTGTAGTGAAAGTGGAAAATTTCTGATGTACACTCAATGAAGTGAGACAATATTTGTCATATGTGTTTCTCTAGACACATGCCCATGTGTACCTGGTGTGGGGCTGCTCTGGGAAGATGGAAAAAGACTTTTGGCTCTCAGGAAGACTTGAGGCCAAGATCCCAAGGGACCCTCTTCCCTTTCTCTTCTCTAGCTACAACGAAGGGACACATCAAACTTGGGGACCAGAAAGCCCTCTCCAGAAAGCAGAGGAAGAATCCTGGGAATAGAGAGCTTAAGCACATTAGGAAACAGACTAATTAGGCAGATCACGTGGCCCCAGACATAAGAAATTATGGAGGAGTCATTGGCGGAATGCTATTAAGTATGAATTCTTTATAAGCTGCCTACTACTTTAAACAACCACTTGAAAACTGTCAGCTTCTTATCACTATCTGAAGGCATTTCTTCTGCTTTTAAAATCAAAGTGCCGCATAGTAACTTCCACTCTCAACTGTGTGACCAACTTAGCTAAAGCAAAAATGCAAAGTTAGACCTACTTCCTAAATCCTATTCCCTCACTGTTGTCATGATCACAGTGCCCATCAGGCTCTGTACTTGGGGACACTTCTCCCGAAGCATTGAGCCTGCTGGGTCCCAGTACCCCCAGACTCCCCCTTCAGTTACCTGGTGGAGGAGAGTGGGTGACCATTACAGAAGCAGCAGATGGGTACTTTTCCCCTATCGTCACGTTCAGTCATCAGCACATGACACTTGATCAAGATGAACTGATTTGCATCTAGGATGTATGTGGTCAAGAGTCATAAGACTAGCCTGGGTGTCCCATCCTTTTCATTCCTTGTCTTTACTTTCTAGAACTCAAAAAAAGTTCCCTCCTGATGTCTAGGTATACTTTTGGGTGTCTTTACTGCTTCTTTGGCTGCCTATCTAATGATGGGGGGAAAAGTCCTTGAAGACTGGATATCTTGAATGGATTTTGATTGCAAAGCATTCCAAACATAATACACCCTAAGAAAATGTCTTGCACATTCATAAGTTAGTGATAAGATGCCCTTCCTTAAAGAGAAATGCAGCTTGGTAGGGAAAGAGAGACAGAAGTATCTCTGAGAAAAATTAACTGTCCCATCTAGCTTGGTTTGCTTTGGAATGCTAAGGTTGATACAATTTCATTCAGCTACATTTGATATAGGCATAGCATTGGGCGAGTCATCTTCAGAATGAATTCAGCGAGTCCCTAGACTTCAAAATTTACAAAGTTTTTTCCTGTCTTGTCAAAGGCTTTGCTCAAATACACCAAAACAGAACAAAGAACAATTGCTCTCATCAATTTTTTCTTAACATACTTATTTGCGAATATCCCACTTGCTGTACATAGCTGAAGATTCAAAATCTCAGTATCTTCTGAACCTAAGACTGATCCTACTTATCAATTGAGTGATTCAGTAACATTAGTAAGGATTATGGCCATTATTTTAATCATCTTTCTTGAGAGATGCCAGGAACAAATCTCCCCCTATTAATCAGGGGTGTGTGACTTAATACATTTTAAACTATCACATGAGAACTTCCAAACTGTGAAAAGTTAAAACCATGCCTGAAATCACACATGAAAACAAATAGTGGTTAAGAGCTCATGCAGCGGAATTAACGTACTGTTCAAAATTGGGGTACCCTCGCCTCTTAGCAGAATGATCTTAGACAAGTCAGTAGTCCTTTCAATCCTCCATTTTCTGTTCTGAAAATGGGAATGCCTTGTGTGGGTGTTGGGAAGATTAGTTGGGTTACCACATGTAAACCACCTAGCACAGTGCCAGGCATACTGACAAGTGCCTGGTAAGTGGATGATAAATATTCACAATTGTTACTGTTACCACATCAGCACTGCAACAGATTTGCAGTCAGGTTCAGGAACTTTGTCATTCTTTTTTTGTGCCAACTGACGTGGGCAGCTGACCATCTACTATAGTTTTTCTTTCTAAGTAAGAAATATACGAAGAAATGGCTGTCATGAAAGCACATGCATGACTCATTCAGAATGACTAAATGTGATAGTCAGGAATGGAACATGGGGCTCTTGACTCCCAGCCCAGTTTTTTATTGCCCCCCAGGGGGAAACATATAGCTCAGTTTATTGTTCAGGAGATTTCATCCTCTACAAAGAAATTTATTTTAGGACAATTCAATGAGATCTTTGGAAGGATCAATACCTCTATAAAAATAAACTCAGATCACCAGGCAACTCAGTTGTGAACATCTTCTTTCTCAAAAAGATGAAATTAGTTTCTAATTCCATATCGCCTAATTTTTTTCAGATGTTTCTTAGTTCTAAGAATGCTTTCTATAGCCAAATAATATGTTTGAGAATTCACTGCTGTTACACTTATGGTGTGGTTTTGAACACATTTTTTCTTCATAAGAAATAACTGACAAAAATAGGCTCTTAGGATTTGATTTGTTTCCGAGAGAGCTATAATAGCTTAGGCAGTGTTGTCTTCATGTATGAGCCACATCAAACTCTGCTGTAGTTCATCATTTATTTATGGAGTAAGAGTTGATTATTCTGGAATCAACAAAACGTTTTAAATAGGCAGAATATGTTTGATGATTATAAAATACATTGTTAAATTTTAGCACAATCTTGGTCTATGCTCATTCAAATAGTATTCATGAGCAAATTCATTCTTTTAAGTATTTCAGATTATGCAGTTTTAAGCAATGTTATAAGTATTCAAGTATGGTCAATTCTTATTATTTGATGTAGTATGTTGTAGAAAGTTGCTGCCAACACTGAATTAGCTAATACTGAACAATTGCTCCTAGGGGAAATACAGGGTTAGGTTCCTACAAGCCTCTGGTCACAATGTTTTTGTCAACCAGTCAATACATAACCTTGTTTTATGTGTGTTTCTATTTAAAGATACCTTATTCAATACATATTACTGATTCAGTAACATTGAACTCACAGCCAACATCGCTGTAACTCATGCCTGAGCAGAGCTTAACTAACACATATTTTCTCTATAAGGCACATGACAGCTGTCTTGCGCTTAGAAACACTAGCTCGCACTTCAGGGCTATGCTTGGGGGCCATTTTATTATTTTTTTTAGGGGGGCCACTTTAAACAGCAAAATCACCAACAAAGAGCACAAAGTGCAAAAAAAAAAATGTCACGAAATTTACCATGAAAAGGACACTTATTTGCAGTACGAGAGGGAAAACAAGAAAACAGAGCATTGTCTTGCTGGATCTCAGCTGGGAATGCACACATCAGGCAAGGAAGTGTTTGCCTCTCTGCACAAGTCCACAAATGACCGTGAAAGTGCTACAAGTATGGCTTTTGGATTTAAAAATAAATTTAGCAAGTAGGCAAGTTTACAAATACAGAATCTATGAATAATGAGGATGAATGGTATTTCAACTTAAGTCCAGGAACAGTAAGAAAATGTTAGGATACGGGAAAGTTCTCGGGAGATTTGTTTTGTCAGTAAGCATATTGGGGAAATTATTTGTATTCGAATTCAACACTGTACTGGGCAACGTGGGAGCCAGAGAAAACCAGATTTAGTTCTTTCTCATCTTAATTGACTGAAATAATTCAACAGTGTCACATTCGGGAAATAGAATACAGCATAGTAAAAACCGTGTAGCTAGGTGATGAAGAAATACAGTGGAGGCAATCAGAAAAGTTGGAGGTTAATTAGGAAAGTCTGTGGAGAACTATGGGTTTAAGCGAAGTGTAACATTTTGTTTTGCTTTAAATCCACTATGATATCAAAAATGAATGTGATTGCTATCGAGGAAGGGGCAATTAATGTGACCTTGTACCTGGTATGTTTCTAATGGGGCCAGCTGGTAGAGTAGGCAGACTAAGGTATGTGGTCTTAGATGTAGCCAGACGTAGGGGGGGACAGAGAGGCCAGGTAGGATTCAGGAGTTCTCAACAGGAGGAAGGAGAGCAGTATAGGCTGGTGGAAAACAAAACAAAAAACAAAACAACTCTGGTTCTCTTTTTCCCTTATCTAGCATAGGTAGAGTAGCCAGATGTCCTGATCTGCCCCGGCCAGTCCGAGGTTACTCTGTTGAGCATCAGTTAACACTATTAATTACTTTCAGGGTCTCCTTTCATCTTCAAAAGTGCCTGGGTTTGGACAATAAATTATATGGTCACTCTAAGAGGCCTAAAATGAACTGAAAGCCACACTATGTTTGTTTAGTCTTTATAAAGGCTAAAACATTAGGAAATGTCAATGCAAATAATAAAATCAGAAAATGAGAAAGTACTGGTTTTCTCTAAGCCAAACTTTACTTGGATCAAGTTCTTCTGTTATTACCTCATGCACATTTTGGTAACTTTTTGAAGTTTGTATTATTTAAAAAAAAAAAAAGTTGATGAAGCACCAAAGACTTGGTTGTTTAGTTGGTTGGTGAAGGTGGATATTGGCATGAGCTTTCCTTGGCTCTGTCTCCTTGCACTTAATCACTTAAACTCATCCTCAGGAGCTAAGAAAGAACCCAGCACTGGGTGCTTCATTCTATTTAAATAGTCAGGCTTGGTTCTAGCACATTTAAATAGTGCAGAGCAGGGAAGGGTCTTGCTCAAATGCAACTCTCTTTCTGGGCTCCATTGACATCTTTGAACATTCATTGGTTAAAAAAACTAAAACAACATAAATAATAAGCCACGGGCAGATAAAAGTTACTAGTATCTTTTGACTAACGGAAAATACAGGTGAGACAAGAGTTTCATATTCAGAGAATGTGGAGGGGTCAAGCAGGAAAGTGCCTTCGTTTTCTAGGGTGCCCTTACATGTTTTCCCCTCACTTTTGAAGATACAAAACCAAAATATTTTATTCCCTGAATATTCTGAGGTTATGCTTTCCCAAGGGCTTTTGGGGGCAAAGTGGTGCCAGGATTCCTGGGAGAAATAGGAAGAACATTAGAAAAAAAAACACAAAACTATCAGAACTCAGTTCCAATGTGTTTCAACCCAAAAAAGAATCTTCCCTTTTAGTACTAGGGATTCCAGTTTCATGAAGAATTTTTAAAACTAAATATTTGTAGATAATGGTTTTCTCCTGTGAATTTTATCAAAGCATAGCATTATTTTTTAAACATTTATTATTTATTTGTTTATTTATTTGACACAGAGAGAGAGAGAGCACGAGCAGGGGAAGCTTTAGAGGGAGAAGGAGAAGCAGACTCCCCACTGAGCAGGGAGCCCGAAGCAGGCCATCCCAGGACCCTGGGATCATGACCTGAGCTGAAGGCAGACACCTAACCGACTGAGCCACCCAGGCGCCCCAAAGTATATCATTCTTACAAAAAAGTGCCTAAGTCATAAGTGACTCAATGAATTTTCATGACATGAATAGAGCCATGTAACCAGCACCCAGGTCATGAAGGAAAACATAAGCAGCATCCCAGGGCCCCTCATGGTTCCTTCCAATCACGAATCCTTCTCAAAAGTCACACTGATTCTGACTTCCAGCATCATGTCTTAGTTTTGAATATATGTTTGTTGCAGAAAAAAGCAGTTTCTAATTCATCTTAGATTTTAAGATATACTTAAATCTCTATAATATACCTATTCTTGGCAGTGTCTGGCACATAACACTTTATTTAATAACATCCGTTGAATAAGTGAAAGAAAGCAGACGGATGTCTGACTTTCCTGAGAAAGTTGGCCGAGTTAACATGCATTTTATACCTAGGGAGGAAAGCGGCATTACATTTGGGAGAGAACTGGGTTCTGGGGATGCTAACTTGAAAACAAATTGAAAACTCAAACTTAGAAGAGAAGAGCACACTTCAGTTTAATCTTTGAACAAATGTAAACAATAAATCGAAATCTCTGTAAAACTCTGTTCTCATAGTATCCACCGTAACTGGCCAGGCCAACCTCCGGAGAGCTTGTTTCTCTTTCTCACTTGTAAATGGACCCATGTTAGAGAGGCCCTCCTGCCTGACCGGTGCTGCCAAGAAATGACTATTTTCAGTCCTTCTCCACCCCGCTCTGAGGCCCGGTCAGTCGGAGAACAAAATAACAGTCACCCTCTCTCTGGGCCACAGCATGTGATCTCCAGCCAGAGTGCTTCTTGCTCTAATGAATGAGGTAAGAGGGGCCAAATGAGGTTTCAAACGTATGTCGCCTCAGAATTACAATTTTCCTTAACTGTACTTTGAAAAAGCTGGAATCAAGAACCCAACATTGCCAAATCCCTGCTTAGCCAAAAAGATCTGTCAACTGTAGAAATAACAAATAAGAGGAAAATCCATCTCAGGTTTTGAACTGCTTGCTTCTCCTAAATGTTGCCCAGGGAAATACAAATAAATTATGTCCTCTGAAGGACAGATTCATTATGAATAATCTAATAATCTCTTTAGGTTGGAGTTTTAAATACTTCTTTAGGGTACTTCAAAAATTGTAAGGGAGCAAGTCTGGACAATAAAAACAACATTTTTTTTTTTTAGAGGATGCTTTCCCTTAATTTCCTGCCTCCTCCTTGCCCAGAAATGTTGTATTTTATCAGAGACGAGGCTTCAAAGAGCAGAGTGAAAGCCCAAACTAGAGAAACACACAAATCTGTTTCATCCACATTAAAACTAAGAATGTTAAATCCAGAAGCAAATCTAATTTGCCTGGGGAGAGCTGAGAAGGAAACTGGTTCTTTCTCCTTTTTTACCTTTTCCAACTATGTTGATTGCAGGTCCTTAAAAAATATAATCTTTGCATAAACTGTTCCCTCTGTGTGGAATTTTCTCCATGTCTGGAGAACTTTAACTCCACCTGCAAGACCTTGGAGTCTTCATCTGTTCTCTGCAGCTCTCCTGGGACCCTCCAGATCTCACATGTTCGCAACATGTATCTGATAAGGAATGGGTAGAGGAACTTAACAAATCAATAACGTTTGCTTCACTTCTTATATATATATTGATATAAATAAAACATATAGATATGTACATTTCAGAATAAGGAAGAATCTTTTAAAAAGCATACCTGGCAAAACAGGGATCTGTACCCCTTAAATCATCCTGAAAAAATAGCTTTGGGTGATGGTTTGAAACAGAAATGTTTTAAGGATATCATGGTGCATTTGTCTATGTCTAGAAAGCTCTAGAACCTTTATAAACCTTTACTCATATTGAGGCTCAAAACATATTTGATATACTTGTCAAAATATTTTTTGACTGTTTATTCAGAGTCAAAAATACACTGTCTTCTGGGGAGAACTTGGCTCTCAGAGCAGGACTGGTCTTCACGACCTCTAGACTCCTGACCAGCTCTGCTATGGCAAGATGTCATTAAATCACCTTATTCTGTCTCTTATTGCTTTAGGATTTCTCTCTTCATTTTTCCCCTTTCTATTGTTTATTCAGCTTATTCCAAAATTTAGATTTTCCACTACTTTTTAAAAAGGATTATTAGATCTTTCAATTTCTTTAAGGGTTATTAAATTTTTAAATTTTTTTTATAGAACTGAGTTACAATTGACATATAACATTATATTAGTTCCAGGTATAGAACATAATAATTCAATATTTGTATATATTGCAAAATGATCATCATAAGTCTGGTTAATGTCCATCATAGTACATAGCTTCAATATGCAATACTTTCAAATATGCAATGCAGTATTATTAACTATAGTCACCATGCTGTACATTACATCTCCATGACTTATTTATTCTGTAATTGGAACTTTGTACCTCTCAATCTCCTTTGCCCATTTTTGTCCACGTCCCTAAACCCCTCCTCTAGCAACTATCAATCTGCTTTTTGTATCTATGAGTTTGGGTTTTGTTTTTTTTTAGATTTCAGATATAAGTGAAATAATACGATATTTGTGTCTGAATTATTTCACTTAGCATAATATCTTCAAGTTCCGTCCTTATTGTCACAAATGGCAAGATCTCATTCTTTTTAATGGATGAATAGTATTTTATTGTACATATATACCACAACTTATTTATCTATTTGTCATGGATGGACATTTAGGTTGTGTCCATACCTTGGTTATTGTGAATAGTGCTGCAATAAACCAGGGGGTACATATAACTTTTTCAGTTACTATTTTAGTTTTCTTCAGATAAATACCCAGAAGTGGAATTGCTGGATCATATGGTACTTGAGGAATCTCTATAATGTTTTCCATAGTGGCTGCACCAGTTTAAATTCCACCAATGATGAGCAAGGCTTCCCTTTCTCCACATCCTCAACAACACTTGTTATTTTTTTTTTCTTTGATAATAGCCATTGTGAGAGATGTGAAGTGATATCTCATTGTGGTTTTGATTTGCATTTCCCTGATGATTAATGATGTTGAGCAACTTTTCATGTGCCTGCAGTCCATCTGTATGTTTTCTCTGGAAAAAAGTCTATTCAGATCCTCTGTCCATTTTTTAATCAGATTGGCTTTTGTTATTGAGTTGGAGTTTTTAAAAAATATATTTCAGATATTAACCCCTTATTGGACATATGATTTGCAAATATCTTCTCTCATTCAGTGGGTTGCCTTTTTATTTTATTGATGGTTTCCTTTCCTGTGCAGAAGATTTTAAAAGTTTGATGTAGTTATGATTGTTTATTTATGCTTTCCTTGTCTTTGGTCCAAAAATATCATTGCCAAGACTGATGTCAAGGAGCTTACCGCCTATGTTTTCTTCTGGGAGTTTTAAGTTTCAAGTCTGACATTCAAGTTTTTCAACCATTTTGAATTTATTTTTGTGTATGGTGGTTGGCCAGTTTTCCCAAAACCATTTATTAAAGAGACTGTCTTTTCCCCATTGTATATTCTTGGCTCTTTAATCATAAACTAATTGATCATGTAGGTATGGATTTATTTCCTGTTTCCATTAATCTACCTGTTTAATGCAAAAACCATACTATTTTGGTTTGAATTATTGAGTTGTAAGAGTTTTAAAATATTACAGATATAGGTCCCTTTCAGAAGTATGATTAGTAAATATTTTCTCCCATTCTGGTGGTTGTCACTTTACTTTGATTATTTCCTTTGAAGCAAAAAGGTGTCAATTTTGATGGTGCAATTTATCTTATTTCCTGTTGTTCTTGCTTTTAGTGTCACATCTAAGTATTCTTTGTCAAATCCTGTATCATGAAGATTTATCCCTATCTTTTCTTCTGTGAATTTATTTTTGTTCTTATATTTAGGTCTTTGGTCCATTTTAATTTTAGTACATGGTATCAGGTAAAGGTCCAACTAAATTCTTTTGCACGTGACTATCTAGTTGTTTCAACACCCTTTGTCAAAAAGACTGTTTCCCCTTTGGTTGGTTTTGAAATCCTTGCTGAAAATCAGCTGACTGACCACAGAAGCATAGATTGATTTTGAACTCCAATTCTCTTCCATTCAGTTAAACTATGCCTATTTTTGTGCTCGTATCACATTGTCTTATTGTTGCTTTCTAGTAAGTTGTGAAACTGGGATGTCTGAGTCTCCCTTTGTTTTTTTTTTTTCAGTATAGTTTTAGCTATTCTGTGTTGCCTGCAATGCCATATGAATTGCAGAATCAACTTTTAATTTGTGCAAAAAAGTCAGCTGGATTCCGATAGGGATCGTGTTGAATCTGGAGATTCACTTGAGGAGTACTGTCATCTTAACGGTCAAGTCTTCCCACCCACAGATATGATATTTTTCATTTATTTTGACCTTCTTCCAACGTTTTGTAGTTTTCAGAGTACACGTTTTGTGTTTCCTTCATTAAACTTATTCCTAAATATTTTATTCTGTTTGATGCTACTGTGAGATTTAGTTTTTGGATTGTTCATTGCAGGTGTATAGAAATATAACTGATTTTTGTATATTGATCTTGTATCTGCAAGCTTGATGAACTCATGTATTAGCCCTAATTTTTTTTAGTGGTTTAGAGTTTTCTATGTATCAGATAATGTCATATGCAAACCGAGATAGTTCCACTTCTTCCTTTCCAGTCTGTGTGGCTTTTTTTTCTTGGTCAATTGCCCTAGCTGATGCTCCAGTATAATGTTGAGTAAAAAGTGGTAAGAGCAGATATCCTTGTCTTGTTCCTGATCTTAGAGGAAAAGCATCTAGTATGATGTTAGTTTTGGACTTTCCATGATCTTCATCAGGATGAAGTATATAATGAAAGGGCACTGGATTTTATTAAAAGTGTTTTCTCCACCTATGCAGATGCGATTTTTAAAAATTCAATTTATATGATAATATCAACATATCAATCATTTATATATTACATCAGCATTATATAAATTCTTTTCAGATATTAACCCAATCTTGCATTCCTAGGATAAACTCTACTTAGTCATGGTATACAATTTTTTATATGTTGCTGGATTTGATTTGTTAGTATTTGGTAGATTTTTGCATCCATGTTCATAAGAGATAATTGGTCTGTAGTTTCCTTCTGGTTTTGTTTATCAGGGATATCAGGGTTATAAGATGGGAAGTAATCCCTTCAACTTTTTGGAAGACTGTAAAATTGGCATTAATCATGACTCTGATAGGCAAAATGGCAATGGGTAATTGGGCAGATGGATGGACAGGGAAGGAAGCATTATAGGTTAAGGGAGCACTCCATAATTCCCACCAGAGCCACTGAAAACCATCTCCAGTAGAACTTCTAGCTAAATAAGAGAACTGGACCTCTCTGCAAATCAGCAGCTTCAAGTGTATCCTGCCAGATCACAACCCATGAGCTGTTTCTGTTTTGGAGCCTCTATTGGATTTAGAATTGTCAATTTATTAATGAAGTATGATGGCCTGTGTTGAACAAGACAAGCTGGGTCAAGCATTTGAAGATGCTTTGGAAGTACTGAGGCAACGTTCACCCGGAGATTTTTGGTACTACCCAGATTACAAAACTCACCTGGCTTTCATCAACTACTGCTCTCATACCAGAGGAAATTCCAACTGCTATGGTGTGCTGCTTACAGAGGAACCTGTCTATAATGGAGAACAGTAATAAACAGTGCTGCAGACCTCTATTTTGAAGGAAATACTCATCAATCTCTGACAAGCATTCCTTTTTTAAAAAATTCAATTAATTAACATATAGTGTATTATTAGTTTCAGAGGTAGAGTTCAGTGATTCCATCAGTCTTATATAATACCCCATGCTCATTATATCACGTGCCCTCCTTTATGTCCATCACCCAGTTACCCCATCCCTCCACAATCCTCCCCTCCAGCAACCCTGAGTTTGTTTCCTGAGATTAAGAGTCTCTTATGGTTTTTCTCCCCGATTTCTTCTTTATTTTTCCTTCCCTTCCCTTATGATCCTCTGTTTTGTTTCTAAAATTCCACGAGTGAGATCATGTGATAATTGCCTTTCTCTGACTTATTTTGCTTAGCATAATACCCTCTAGTTCCATCCATGTCTTTGCAAACGGCAAGATTTCATTTTTGATGGCTGCGTAATGTTCCATTGTGTGTGTGTGTGTGTGTGTGTGTGTGTGTGTGTGTGTGTATACACACCCCACATCTTATCCATTCATCTGTCAATGGACATCTGGGATCTTTCCATAGTTTGGCTATTGTGGACATTGCTTCTATGAATATTGGGGTGCAGGTGCCCCTTTGAATCACTAGGTTTGTATCCTTTGGATAAGTACCTAGTAGTGCAATTCCTGGGTTGTAGGGTAGCTCTATTTTCAACTTTTTGAAGAACCTCCATACTGTTTTCCAGTGGCTATACCAGCTTGCATTCCCAATAACAGTGTGGGAGGGTTCCCCTTTCTCTGCATCCCCGCATTCGGTTGTGTCCTAATTTTAGCCATTCTTACTGGTGTGAAGTGGTATCTCATTGTGGTTTTGATTTGTATTTCCCTGATGCTGAGTGATGTTGAGCACTTTTTCATATGTCTCTTGGCCATTTGGACGTCTTCTTTGCAGAAATGTCTGTTCATGTCTTCTGCCCATTTCCTGATTGGATTAGTTGATCTTTGGGTGTTGAGTTTGATAAGTTCTTTATAGATTTTTGATACTAGCCCTTTATCTGATAAGACGTTTGAAAACATCTTCTCCCATTCTGTCCATTGGTCTTTTGGTTTTGTTGACTGTTTCCTTTGCTGTGCGAAAGCTTTTTATCTTGATGAAGTCCCAATAGTTTATTTTTGCCTTTGTTTCCCTTGCCTTTGGAGACGTGTCCAGCAAGAGGTTGTTACCTGTGTTCTCCTTTAGAATTTTGATGGATTCCTGTCTCACGTTTAGGTCTTTCACCAATTTTGAGTCCATTTTTGTGTTTGGTGTAAGGAAATGGTCCAGTTTCATTCTTCTGCATGTGGCTGTCCAATTTTCCCAAAACCATTTGTTGAAGAGACTGTCTTTTTTCCATTGGTTATTCTTTCCTTTGTCAAAGATTAGTTGACCAGAGTTGACNAGGAAATGGTCCAGTTTCATTCTTCTGCATGTGGCTGTCCAATTTTCCCAAAACCATTTGTTGAAGAGACTGACTTTTTTCCATTGGTTATTCTTTCCTTTGTCAAAGATTAGTTGACCAGAGTTGACGGTTCTTTTTTGGCTTCTCTATTCTGTTCTGTTGATCTATGTGTCTGTTTTTGTGCCAGTACCATACTGTCTTGATGATTACAGCTTTGTAAGAGCTTGAAGTCCGGAATTGTGATGCCACCAGCTTTGGTTTTCTTTTTCAACATTCCTTTGGCTAATGGATTTTAGGATTATTTGTTCCAGCTCTGTGAAAAAAGTTGGTGGTATTTTGATAGGGATTGCATTCAATGTATAACTTGCTCTGGGTAGCGTAGACATTTTAACAATATTTACTCTTCCAATCCATGAGCATGGAATGTTTTTCCATTTGTGTCTTCCTCAATTTCTTTCATGAGTTTTCTATAGTTTTCAGAGTACAGAATCTTTGCCTCTTTGGTTAGGTTTATTTCTAGGTATCCTATAGTTTTGGGTGCAATTGTAAATGGGATTGACTCCTTAATTTCTCTTGTCTCATTGTTAGTGCATAGAAATGCGACTGATTTCTGTGCATTGATTTTATATCCTGACACTTTGCTGAATTCCTGTATGAGTTCTAGCAATTTTGGGGTGGACTCTTTTGGGTTTTCCACAGAAAATACATCATTTGCAAAGAGCGAGAGTTTGACTTCTTCTTTGCCGATTCAGATGCCTTTTCTTTCTTTTTGTTGTCTGAATGCTGAGGCTAGGACTTCTAGTACTATGTCGAACAACAGTGGTGAGAGTGGACATCCTGTCATGTTCCTGACCTTAAGTGAAAAAGCTCTCAGTTTTTTCCCATTGAGAATAATATTCACTATGGGCTTTCCATATATGGCTTTTATGATATCGAGGTATGTTTCTTCTATCCCTACACTGTGAAGAGTTTTAATCAAGGATGCTATAGGGGTGCCTGGGTGGCTCAGTCAGTTAAGCGTCTGCCTTTGGCTCAGATCATGATCCCAGAGTCCTGGGATTGAGCCCCGTGTTGGGCTCCCTGCTCACCGGGGAGCCTGCTTCTCCCTTTCCTCCCTGTGCATGCTATCTCTGTCTCTCTCAAATAAAATCTTTTTAAAAAAAGGATGCTGTACTATGTCAAATGCTTTTTCTGCATCTATTGAGAGGATCATATGGTTCTTGTCCTTTCTTTTATTAAAAATGTAGTGTATCACATTGATTTGTAAATATTGAACCACCCTTGCAGCCCAGGAATAAATCCCACTTGGTTGTGGTAAATAATCCTTTTAATGTACTGTTGGATCCTATTGTCCACTGACCATTCCCGAAAAACAGCTAGTACAACCTGTTGTTCTCTAGCAAAAGGGAAGCAAAGGCAGGAAGAAGCTCCAGCTGTTTGAATACCTTCATGAATCTCTGTGTAATCCTGAGATGGCATTTAATATTCAGTGGGTAGATAAAACCAAAGGTATCTTTCCGTTTGTATCAAAAAACAAAGGGAAGGGGGCGCTGGCTCGATCAGTCAGAAGAGCATGCAACTGAGAGATCTATCTCAGGGTCACAAGTTTGAGCTTCACATTGGGGGTAGAGATTACTTAAAAAACAAAAACAAAACAAAGGAAAACCTGCCCAACTTTGGGGGAAAACAAAAGATTATCAGAAGACCATGACTTACCAGAAGATGGCTAGAGCACTGAGAAATTATGGAGGAACTGGGGAAATCACCAAAATTTGGAGAAAGTTAATTTACCAATTCAGTGAGGCCATTCTCCAAAGACTCCATCTTATTTCTTAGAAGAAGAGATCTACTCACAGTATGTTCAACCTGAGCAAGGATAGCTCAGGTTAGTGTAAGTAGAATGCAAATTATAGTTGTACATAGGCTGATTCCCATGAGCCAAGCCACCCTGATTGCTAAATAGTCTCTTACATTTCATGAATTCCTGGCATCAGAAATCCCTACAAATTTCAAGAATTTTCTCTTAAGGCAAATACTGAAAAGGAAAACAGACTTAACTTCATTATTTCTATCTTTTATTAAATAGCATGTGATCTACAAAAAAAAAGTGTTGGTACTAATCTGTTTGGCAAAATTCTGTGGTAAAGCCATCGGGGCCTTGGCTTTTGTGGGTTTTTTATTACTGATCCAATCTTGTCAGTTGTATAGGTCTATTCAGTTGTCTATTTTTTCTTGAGTCAGTTCCAGTAGCTTGTGTCATTCTAGGAATTTGTTCACATATAATTGTTCATTGTATTCCTTTATAATCCTTTTTATTTATGTAAGGTAAGTAGCAATGTCCCTCTTTAATTTTTTTTTTTTTAAAGATTTTATTTATTTGACAGAGATAGCCAGCGAGAGAGGGAACACAAGCAGGGGGAGTGGGAGAGGAAGAAGCAGGCTCATAACGGAAGAGCCTGATGTGGGGCTCGATCCTGTAAGGCTGGGATCACGCCCTGAGCCGAAGGCAGACACCCAACCGCTGTGCCACCCAGGCGCCTCGTCCCTCTTTAATTTCTGATTCTAGTATATAGTTGATCCTTGACCAATACAAATTTGAGCTGCATGGGTCCTCTTATATGCAAATTTTTTCAGTATAGCACAATACCATAAACATATTTTCTCTTCCTATGATCTTAACATTTTCCCTCTTCTAGCTTATTGTACGAATACAGTATGTAATACATACAACACACAAAATGTGTCAATCAACTGTTATCAGTAAGGCTTCTGGTCAACAGTAGGTGATTAAGTTTTTGGAGGGTCAAAAGTTTTATGATTTTTTAAAGTGTGCATGATGTTGGGGGGGGGTTGGTGCTCCTAAGCCCCACCTTGTTCAAGGGTCAACTGTATTTTCTATTTCAAAACATTCTTTTTTTTCTTGGTCAAACTAGCTAAAATTTTATCAATTTTGTTAATCTTTAAAAAAAAAAACCCTGGTTTCATTTCCTTTTCTTGTATTTCTAGTCTTTATTTCATTCTATTTCACTTCCATACTAACCTCTATTTTCTTCCTGCTTACTTTAGGTTTAGTTTTCTCCTCTTTTAACGTAAAAGATTAGGTTATTGAGAACTTTTTTCCTTTCTTAGTCATTTACAACTCTAAGTTATCCTCTAAGCACTGCTTTAGCTGCATTCCATAAATTGTTACGTGTTTTCACTCACCTCAAAATATTTAGTGAATTTAAAAATTTTTTTGATCCATTGGTTACCCAGGAGTAGTCTTAATTTCCACATATTTGTGAGTTTCCCCTATTTCATATTTGATTGCATTGTGATCAGAGGACATACTTTGTATTATTTCTGTCCTTTTTAATTTTTAAAGGTTTTATGCTCTAGTCCATGGTCTATCATGAGAAATATTCCTTGTGTGCTTGAGAAGAATATATATTGTTACTGGGTGCTATGTTCTATATGTCTGTTAAGTCTAGTTGGTTTATAGTGTCCAAGTCTTCTATTGTGTTTGGTATAGTTGTTTTAACCATAATTGAAAACAGGGCATATGGTCTCCGATTATTATTGCTGAATTGTCTTCATTTCTGTCAGTTTGTGCTTCACGTATTTTGGTACTCTGCTATTAGATGCATGTATAATTGTTATATCTTCCTGATGATTCACCCTTTTATCATTATAAAATGTCCTTTTTTTTTTTTTAAAGATTTTATTTATTTATGTGACAGAGAGACAGCCAGCAAGAGAGGGAATACAGCAGGGGGAGCGGGAGAGGAAGAAGCAGGCTCCCAGCGGAGGAGCCCGATGTGGGATTCGATCTCGGAACGCTGGGATCACGCCCTGAGCCAAAGGCAGACGCTTAACGACTGCGCTACCTAGGCGCCCCATAAAATATCGCTTTTTATCTCTAACATGTTTCAAAGTCAATTTTGTCTATTAATATCACTCCAAATTTGCTGTGATGGCTGTTTGCATGATGTATCCTTTTCCTTCTTTTTAATGTTTTTAATCTAATGTGCCTTCTGTAAATAACATATGTAAATATTTTATTCAGCATGTTACTCATTAATTGGTAGCTATTATCTTCTGTCACAAGTTAGACACACTGGTTTGCAAAATAGCAGATGTACGTATTTGAATTAATGAATTCATAAATGTTGCAATAAAAATCATTCTGTATTTCAAACAACTAAGGCCAACTTGGTTTTACATTCTGAAGCATCTCAGGATTCATATTTACAAATGTCTTATGAAATTGGCATTCCGTTCTAAATTTATATATCTAAAATCTGAATTCTACTATATAAATCATTAAGGCAATTAGCACCTGAATATTTAATACAAATGTAGCCAAAGCTCAATATATTATTTCTTTTAAACCGATCTGATTGGTTTATGATTCTTTTGACTTTTCATTAGTATTTGACAAGAGGATCCATAGCTGACTTATCAGTTCTTCAAAGAAGTAATTCACTCTGCAAAACTGCTGATGAGAAGAAATATGTAACAAGTTGAACAAATCAAAACATACTTCTGGTCTACAAAGGAATGGAAATAAATTTTTTCACTAAATTTGCTAACCACTTATCACTAAATATATCACAGAACTCATATCTAAATGACATAAGAATACAAAGATTCCCTGGCTTTTAAGTATTACCCTATAATTTCTAGCACAACATAAGTAATGGTCTCATTCTATATTGGTTTTGTTCTGGGTATTTTAAAGTATCAAACTGAATTCCAATTATATTTAAGTATACCAATAAAAAAATCTTTCCCAATGGATTATCAAACAGTCAAGGTACATAATTCTTTCTAAAATAAAACTTACTAAAATACAAATATAGAAAAACGAAATGCAATGTTCTAGTTCTCTCAAGAACTAAAAAGTAGAATTAGAGTAACTGTGGGGGACAGGGACACCTGCGTGGCTCAGTCAGTTAAGTGGCTGCCATCAGCTCAGGTCTTGATCCCAGTGTCCTGGGATCGAGTCCCGCATCACACTGCTTGATCAACAGGGAGCCTGCTTCCCTCTGCCTGCTGTTCCCCCTGCTTGTGCTTGCTCTCTCTCTCCCTCTCTGACAAATAAAATCTTTAAAAAAAAAAAATTAACTGTGGGGGAGAAACACAAGTGAGAAAGGTAGATGTACACAAATGCTATTAGCAAAGTTTTTTTTTTTTAAGATTTTATTTATTTATTTGACAGAGAGACAGCCAGCGAGAGAGGGAACACAAGCAGGGGGAGTGGGAGAGGAACAAGCAGGCTCACAGCAGAAGAGCCTGATGTGGGGCTCGATCCCACAACACCGGGATCACGCCCTGAGCCGAAGGCAGACGCTGAACCGCTGTGCCACCCAGGCGCCCCTAGCAAAGATTTAAATACAGTACTTTACGGAGATATAATTACTAACATTTTCTATTCCACATTTGTTTATTGGAGCATGGTCTAAAGAATCAGAATACTGGGAATCTATTTTATATTATCAGACATCATTTTATCTTGAATTTAGGCTTCCTAACATAAAATATATTAAGAATGTCTGTCTCTACTATGAATTGTTTGTCGCTGGGATAGATGATTCTTTAACACCAATTTGATCACTCTCCAAAAGGGAAGTAATTTTAAACAGTAAGATATCGTCACACTCAGGTTACTGACAAATCTCTATGTGAAATAGCTGCTTGCACAAAGCCAGATTTGGAGAAACTTCACCTTATACTTAAGATAATGAATATTTTAAGGCCAAAGGTCCTACAACGAATTTTAATGTTGCTACCAATCTACTCCTAAATTTAAACGTCTATGTGATAATGAAAAGTAGCAACCTCTTTTTGAAGTCAAAAGAAATACTAGGTGTTCACAGACATGCAAAAAAATATCTTAAATTAACATGTATAATTTTACAAATATAATTACATAGTCATGAAGAGGAAGAGATGATCCCACGAAAATATTTAGCTGATATAACTGAAGGTATCTTGACAGTATAAAAAGGAAACAAATGCAAACTTTTTACTAACAAGTATTATTCAAAAATTACATACTAAAAATATAACAACCTCACCCATTTCATAGTGATTGTAAATAACTAAGTCATATAGTCAAAAGTATAAACAATTTGGAAGACGGAACTCTTTTAGCACTAACATTGTACTAGTAAGAACTACTGTCATTTAAAAGGAATCCAATCTTTCCTTTAGCTAAATTATTGCCAATTTGTTTCCTTCTTCAACAAAACAGTTAAATGCTTTCCAATTACAAAGACAGATCAATATTTTAATAGTTTTTACTAAGGTAACTTTTATAG
The DNA here is from genome assembly GCF_002007445.2 of Ailuropoda melanoleuca. Classification (NCBI taxonomy): domain Eukaryota; kingdom Metazoa; phylum Chordata; class Mammalia; order Carnivora; family Ursidae; genus Ailuropoda; species Ailuropoda melanoleuca. The sequence goes on from NC_048231.1 coordinate 55,609,768, forward strand.
AGCTTTCAATGTTAAAAAAGGAAAACACTTAATAGGGAAGAAACAATCCTCTTTATTAACCTCACCGTATATTCAGAAAGGATTAAAAAACACACATTTCCTGGGACACAAAATTGTACCAAAAGCATTTCCTTACAAAATAACTTCACAAACCAATAGTCCTGGACTTACACAAAGACATATATATTGACATACATTAGCTTGAATTATTACACAATTCGAATGTTTTTGCAGCAACTTTCTAGCAGAATATTATTACATTAATGTGGGAGTGTACGACTTCTTTAACTCTTTAAAAATAGTAATAAAAAATTACAAAATAATGAAAATGTAGAATTAAGGCTGAGACTATATCCTCTAGTATTAATAAAGTCAAACAATACTTATAAAAATTGATGCTGCTGCATTTATATATATATACACACACACACACACACACACACAGGATAAGTCTTTAGAAATTTAAAAAGCTACTGCTGTCACAAGTTCACACATCAATTTAACATTTTTCCATGTATCTTAACATTTGAATTCCCAGATATCTGTGCTTTTTCTATTTTTATTCTGAATTCTTCATTAAGCATGTCCTCACATATTTACAATTAAATACCTAACCTCTAGAATTTTCCTCAGACACAACAGACAGAACAGTTTTGTTAAATAAATTCACACAGAATAAAAAGGTTTGTTTTCAAGAAATAGTTCTAGCATATCCATGATAATCATACTGAAAAATAGTACATATGCTTTTCTTCAGGATTAATAAATGTCATGTGAAGGTTCTATAGTCACTGTCATATTTGCACATTTTCCTCTGACACATTTGCAAGATAATGACAACCAAAGGGCATGATGACTTTGGAATAATTCCAGTAAATCCATACTGTCCAGTGAGATTCATGAACTGAATGGCTATTTCCAGTCCCATCTGGATTGACATGGAAATGCATGCCCAGATAGTTGTATCGTCCCCAGAAATATTCAGTCTGGTTAAGTTGACCTCTTGGTCTTCTGAAACAGAGCTGCAGAAGGCAAGGCATTCTTCAAGAGCCCAATGGCCCCCTCTTCTCTGTAATTGTTCACACATCTGATTTGGTTATAATCCTGGTCAATGTGGAAAAAATTTTTTTTTATGTACCACAGTTTTCCTAAACTCCCTCAGCAGACCTAGATGGTTAAATACCCAATGGAACTATGTTCCATTAATTATGATAATTCTTGGTATGAAGATATTTAATTAAATCCTTGTATGTAATTACTGTCACATGTATGCCAAAAAAAGAGAGAGAGAGGGAGAGAGAGGGAGAGAGAAATCCTCAAAATAAAAGCAGTACTTATACAGAGTAAAGATTAAGCAATTTGTACCCCAGTTCTTTGGAATGGTATATCTCAGACCCCCAAACTGAAGATTTTCATTTTTTTTCCCCTTTCCTTAAATGAAATTACTATTTTAAAAATAAACAGTTATAGTGCTTATCTCAGAAAAGTCACAAAATAAGTCAACCAAAAGGAAAAACATTTAAAAATACCCATAATTCCATTCATATAGAGACGAACATAGTGAACATGAGATCATCATGACCTGAGCCGAAATCAAGAGTTGGCTGCTTAACCAACTGAGCCACCCAGGTGCCCCAAGAGACTTTTGTTTCAAATGCTCTGAAGTTTTTGAGATTGTGCAAGAATTATTAGTTCAAGATCTATGGAAAACTGGCAGAGATTAGGAATGAAGAAATTACTAATTAAATAGTAATTTATGGGGCACCTGGGTGGCTAAGTCAGTTAAGTGCCTGCCTTTGGCTCAGGTCATGATCTCAGGGTCCTGGGATCGAGTCCTGCTTCTCCCTCTCCCTCTACCCCTGCCCGTGCTATCTCAAATAAATAAAATCTTTAAAAAAAGATACCTGTAATTTAAATTTTAGCAGCACCTGGGTGGTTCAGTCGGCTAAGCCACCAACTCTTGGTTTCTGCTCAGGTTATGATCTCTGGGTTGTGAGATTGAGCCCCACCTCCACTCAGCAGGGAATCTGCTTGAGATTCTCTCCCTCTCCTTCTGCCCCTCCCCTGCTTGCACTCTCTCTAAAATAAAAAAAAATAAATCTTAAAAAATTTTTTTCTAATTGGAAATTTAGGCTGATTTTAAATCTCCCCCAAATAAACAGGATGCCAAGGGGGAGAAAGCCATGAGATAGAATATACCAAATTTTCAATCTAAAACTTCTCTTCTGAGATAGAGAGAGAGCACAAGTGGAGAGAGGGGCAGAGGTAGAGAATCCTCAAGCAGACTACTCACTGAGTGCAGAGCCCAACTTGGGGTTTGATTCCATGACCCATAAGATCATGACCTGAGCAGAAACCAAGAGTTGGCTGCTTAACCAACTGAGCCACCCAGGCGCCCCCAACCTAAAACTTCTAACACCGCCATCACAAAGCTAAACAAAAATGGCTAACTTTTTGTGTTTATTTTCTGTGTGTCAAATCTGTGTAGGCAATATGGTTCTGTTTTGCTCTCTGGAAACATTTATGCTCCTCCTCCCTTCCTTGATATTCTAAAATTTTACTATGAAATATATTTTGGTACATCTTTTGTCAGTCATTGTGCTGGGCCTTCAGTGGGTCCTTTCATTTATCACTGGGAAATTCTCTTCCACAATTTTTTACTTCTCCATTTTCTACTTTCTAGGATTCGTGACAGAATTGGTTCTCTATGTCTCCTTCTCTGTCTTCACATATTTTTTCTATTTTTCTGGGAAGCTTGACTTTAGTCTTTTGAAATTTTTATTTCAGCAACAGTATTTATAATGTTATCTTATCCTGGCCATATCTTTCTCCTAATAATACATGGAGTTTGATGAATAGAACTCTTCCTGAAAATCTAGTTAGGAATTAAAAATTTTTTAAAGTTCAGTTGAATCATCTTCCAGGGTTGGTTTTACTATTTATCTTGGACTTTCTCTCACACGTTATTGACTCCCCTCATATACATGATGATTCTTAGTTATACAATTACATTTAAGGAAAATAATTATGCTTCTGGCCTGGATTTCTTCTCCTTTTACAAAAACCAGAACTTTTTTCCCATCAAATCCCTCTGAGTGGGAATTTTAGGTGGGACAGGGCAGAGCAGGGTCCATGGGCCAGCAGGCTCTGCTTTAGAAGTACATGGCTGGAGAGCCGACCATCAGGCTGCTAGCTCCCTAGGTGCCAGCATGAGATAAGCCTCAAGGGTGCCACCAACTGTATCTGAAGCCAATATGCCAACATTTAATTAATTACCATTGTTATCTAACTTTGTGGGGGCATCTCTAATGCCTGGGGACAAGGAAATAAAGCTTTCAGACTTTTGGGTTGAAAATCTGGCATATTCTAGGCCACGGTTTCTTCTCTTTTTCCATTTTCCTCCCATCCCCTCTCTTTTGTTCCTGTGTGTCCCATCAGGCCGACTGTCTCCCATTGTCTCTAGACTATTTCCCAGTCCTTCCTCTTTTGGTATACTCTAGTATTGTTTCTATTGCGTTATCCCCAGAAAACGTCAATCAAATGTGAAGGCAGGGGGCACCTAGGTGGCTCAGTCGGTTGAAAGTATGACTCCTGGTTTTGGCTCAGGTCATGGTCTCAGGGTTGTGAGATCAAGTCCCAAGGTGGGCTCCACGCACAGTGTGGAGTCTGCTTGGGATTCTCTCCCTTTCTCTCTCTCCCCTTCTCCTCGCATGTGCTCTAATAAATAAATATTATCTTAAAAAAATGTGAAGGCAGAATGAAGGCACTGTCAGATACACAAGGGCTCCAAGTTTCTTTGTACACACTTTTTCTAAGAAAGTTATAGGAGAGAAAGACAAGGAATCCAAGAAACAGTGGATTCAACTCAAGAGCAGCCAAAGAAGATCCACAAGAGCTATGTATAGTTACTAGTCACTGTAGTAGGAGGAAGAGTATGTGATCAAGGTGAACAGTGAAATGGGGGCGCTTGGGTTGCTCAGTTTGTTGAGCGTCAACTCTTGATTTTGGATCAGGTCATGATTTCAGGGTTGTGACATTGAGCCCCGTGTTGGGCTCTGCACTCAGAGCAGAGTCTGCTGAAGAGATTCTCTCTCTCCCTCTCTTTCCCTCTCTACCACTCCTCCCACTCACGCTCGCTCGCTCTCTCAAATACATTCTTTCTTTTTTTTTTTTTTTAAAGATTTTATTTATTCGACAGAGATAGAGACAGCCAGCGAGAGAGGGA